>NC_079450.1:54791534-54916534 GCF_903798145.1 Danio aesculapii | reverse complement strand
CAGTATTTGCAACATTTACAATCCCAGGGACTCCAGATTTCTCTCTGTATAACACATGAGACCCTGGACCATAAACCATAAACATAAGTCATAAATCTACTTGAAAAATTACTAAATTAAGTTCTGAGCAATGCACATTAACAACCAAAATTTGTGATATATATTTAATTGTGATGTTTTTAAAGTAAAAGCGTGCTAAATATCTTATCTATATCTATATCTATATCTATATATATATATATATATATATATATATATATATAATTATTATTATTATTATTATTATTAAATCTTAAACAAGTTCTTTCAACGTTCTGTCAACAATTCTTGTTGTACAATCTACAGTACCTTACAGGCAGCAGTTTTTAGGCTGTGATCCTAATTGTGGCGTTTTGGTGACTGTCGCTTTAAATGCAAATGAGATTGTGCTCTTTTCAGGGGAGGGCGGAGCTACAAATGCCTGTGTGTCAACATAATGGCAGATTCAAAAGCAAGACTGACATCATATGCTAATGAGGGAGAGATGGTCACTGGGGGGCGAGGCTTTCACTTCTGATGATACATACAAAGGGAGAGTGTCAATCAAAGTGGTTCTGCAGACTGTTTTGATCAAGTCTGATTATAAAGAGTAGAATTAAATCATCTTTAGCATTAGAAAATAGTTATATTCACAGACTGCTGCCATACGAAAGTGATTTTTGCATTATATTCATACAAGTTCAGTCGTATGGAAATCACACCTGTCAACATTGGTATGTGCATAAGGGATACCCCACCCACCCTCACCCACCCAAATTTCCCCAAATTATAAAATATGTTTATCTTGATCTCATTGTAAATTAACAGTTCAAACCAGTATGATTTATTATTATTATTATTATTATTATTATTATTATTATTATTATTATTATTATTATTATTATTATTATTTACAAAGGATAGAATACATAGCATACATTAGAAAGGGTAGAACAGCAAACAGTTTAGCCTATTCAAATTAATAGCTATTACAAAGAAATTTAATCCAGTTATAATTAATCAAGTAAATTTAATCAAGCCGCATATACACTGTGCTCTTAAGTGTGAGGGAAAGTTAGTATTATATCCCAGACCCAAAGATGAGGCTGTGAAGAGTCAGTGGTTGAAGTTTATTTCTGCTAAAATACCTTAGCATTATCGACCGAGCCTTGTGCTGTGTTCCTGTCATTTTTCTGACATTTTTCTGATTGCTTCAGCAATCTACATGCTTACAATGGGGGATTCGTCGGCCATTTGTTAAAGGAAGGATCAGAAAAGACTACTGATGTATGGGACTTTGTCAGAGCTTGACAGGAACTTTACAGTACACAGTTCATGGATCAGTTCCTTCCTCCATTTTAAAAGTGTAAGTAACTTAAGTGTGAGTAAAATGGCTGCCTCCTTGTTTTCTCTAGCTTGCAAATTATGTATTTAATTGTGTTGTGTACTTGTTACTGCTCCACGCGGCTCAAACTGTATCAGGTTAACTCTTTATATTCTCATATTGTGTCTAAAACCACATTGAAAATGCAACGCTTGCTGTTTTGTTTACAGATTTAAATGCACTTGTGAGCTCGCAATCCTCTGTCGTTTGTCATTGTTATGGCCACCATCAGCTGTTCCTACACACGTGCGGTGGTCAAGTTTCAAAATTGTTCAGCTTTTGCCGCTGTGGGGATTAATACTGAATCTGTGTCATGGTTAAGAATAGAGGAATATGCTGCTGTTTAACTGCATTGCTTTAATGCACTCCTGCAATGGGTTCACACATACCCTCTGCACTCTGACTACTTCAACAATGTTGATAAGCCATGTTGGGCGATTCTCTCTGTCCCTCGCTGAATGCAGTCGACCGATCACTATAGACTGGGTTATTGGACCAATCAGCGCAGATTAGCATCACGCTAAGGAGGGGTTTGGGAACAAATGAATCGCTGAACGAATCATATAGGAGACATTGGAATAATTAGATAAAAATAAATGGATATTATGAGACAATGAAAGCGATTTTGATCTTGCATGCAGATCAGCCTGTTATTGGCAACCCCAAACCAAAATATGACCTTTTATGATGCATAATAGTAGCTCTTTAAAGCACAGAACAGATTCACATTTAAGACCAAGGCGTCCCCTGGTGGATCGGCTGCATGGGTTGCGCATAGGGAGGGAATACTGTTTATTGCCACCCTTCATGGAAAGATGCAGGAGAAATACAGGAAAATACCTTTACGTAATGATATCAGGATAGAATTATAAAATATGGGAGAATCCCGGAAAAAAAACAGGAGGGTTGACAGGTATGATGAATATGTATGATTTTTAAAAGGAGGCGTGGCACCACCAAACCCCACCCCTAAACCCAACCGTCATTGGCGATAAGCAAATCTTACTAAATTGAACAGATGAGATCGTACAATTACCCACTAAATCAAAAATCGCCTTGAGAGAGCATTGAAATATCCTTGTGGTGTTTCTTTTGTAACCCATCACCTTCTTCCGCCCTCATTCCTGCACTTGTAATAGATCCATAAACATCCATGAGGAAGAAAGCAGTGAATTATTTTCAATATAAACAATTTGGGAATGCGTTTGACCACTTGATATTCAACATAAAGCATTGGAGAAGCAGTGATTTGGTCGGTGCCGCCGGGCAGCAGAGGTGAGAGTTTCTGTGGGTGGAAACTGCATTCATGTTGACCCGTGGGTTTAAGATCAAAGTCAATGGCAGCAGCCCAGGGCAAAGACTCAAGGTCGACCCACGCATAGTAAGTCAGCATCAACATACATCCTCTATGCTTTATTGTATGTGCGTAGACATTTACATATATATATATTTTTTTTGGCATAAGTAAAATGATGGTAATGGGTTGTTTTAGCTTGTGTGGTTGATTATAAATGTATGTATCATCACACTTTTTTTTTCCGTCTGCGCACTCTCGCTTGCCATCACTCATGAATACACATCAATGCTTCACAGAGTCTGCAGGTCAGCGTGTCAAAAGCGTTAAATGTGTTTGTGAGTTCTGGATTCCTTTCACCTCTGTTTGACATTGGCTCAGATGCACTGCGCTCTCCACTTCCCTCTTTATACTGCGCCGCGAATTCCTCTGAAAGGCTTTGCTGTTTGCTTCACATATTGATCAGGTCAGTCTATACCTCCAACTCAATGTCACAGGATCTCGCTTCTCTTTGAGTTCTCAGTGTTACCGCTGTTTCTCGGCTCTTTTGTGTGGAATGAATGCTCTGGGTCCAGTTGCTTTAAACTTTGAAAAGGGTTTGAACCGTAAATGAAAAAATCTTGAATCTTTTTGGCCTCGTTTTGCCTCCAAACAAAAGGAGTTTCTGATGAACGCAATAATATAATTTGCCCTGTATTTTACATTTAGTCATTTAGCAGACGCTTTTGTCCAAAGTGACTTACAATTGAGGAGGCATTCAGTGATTCAACAAGAAGAGGCAATACACACAACAAGTGCTGATTATCAAAGTAACTATAATGGCTCGTTTCCACTGATTGGTATGGTACGGTTCAGTTTGGTACGGGTCACCTTTATCAGGCTTGCGTTTCCACTACCAAGGGTACCCTTTTGGTGGGCGTGGTGTTCTGAAAGTTTCAGTCGACGTCATTCTCGCTCGAAGAAATGTCTACAGTAAAGCTGTACAGGTCGCTCACATATCATATGAGAAACACTTCTCACAAAACAGACGCTTCATACACTTAAATACTTGTGTAGAAATGTTTATTACTGACTTTTCAATGAACATGAGTTGATTATAACTGCAGATCAATGATCAGTGCGAAACAGCCTACTGTAACGTCTGTAATTATATTGAATAACTAAATAAATGAACATATATAAACACATACAGACCCTTACAGTCTCCGATATGTTACCAACTACAGAAGAACTACACACAGCAGACATTTCACCAGTATTTAGGTTCAAAAACAACCCAAAATATAGCCTACAGTCAGTGTAAACCTCTCATCTGTGTCTATAATCTTTAGCAGCACATGAAGCCTCTGTTAGACAGTAATTCCGTCATTCCCAGTTCATATTAGTCCAAAAGGTGAAGATAATAAGTTAGTTATACATGGCATTTTGTTCATGTTTGCTGAATAATAACGTGCTCCTTTTTTTCCGGCTTCTCCTTTGTTTCTTCACGCTTCACTCTCACGTTTGTCAGTGTCTGACAGGATCGGGTTTCAAAAGCACGTCAATAATCAAGCGCAGGTTATTATCATCAGCTCAAGAAGTTTGTTATTTCAGATATAATGTTAGACGCGCGAGCGCTAGCACGAAATCAAAACCGTTCACGCCTCAGACTGGCTCGTAAAAAACTACGCAGCACAGGGTAAATCTGCTCTTCTTCTTGGATTTGTGGCTGTTCATCAAGACGACGACAAGGTTTGTTTGAGCCCAGATCGACCATGGCTCGTTATTATACGTATTTATAATTCCGCTGTAATCTCTCGCTGTGTTTTTCAAACATGGCGGGTTTTTTGTTTTCATTCTGGCTTGTTGCATAAGCGAATGACGCCTCTCTGTAAGCCAATAGCGTTCAGCTGCGCGTCTAGCTCCGCCTTTTGGTACCCTTTCTCGTGATTGGTACCCTTTCGAAAGGGTGCCGAAAAAGTGGTACAGTACGGTTCGGTTCGGTACGCTTTTTGACAGTGGAAACGGCCATAAAAGCGTACCAAACCGAACCGTACCGTACCGTACCACTCAGTGGAAACGGGTCATTAGTGCTCAGAGAATTAAGAGCTAAAGTAAGAAGCTGTGAGTTTTGTTTGTTTTTTTTTTTTGAAAAGAGAGTATTTCTACAAGTGGTTTGTTAAGCCCACTCAACTGTGAGGGACACACTCAGAATTTATAGTATTTTTGGGTGGGTGAGTGATAAGAAAAAAAGGCTCTGGGCTTTATTCATGTCTAAAAAGCGACTAGTTGACTACTTAAAAAAATCTAACATTATCATTTGTACAACCCATATTTATTTTCAGTCTCATTTTCAATAAATGATTCAGTTATTCACATTTCTTCAGGTTTCATTGCTAGATGATCATTTTTGAAGAATTATTCAGTGGCATATTATTGATGGCTGGTTGTCGCCACCTATTGGTTAAATAACGTAATTGCTGCCTACAACTTACATTTTTGAGCATCAAATTAAATGCAAATGACGGTGATTTGAATCTTTACCATAAACATCAGTGGTTTTATGTATTATATTGATTTTTGTTTCACTAAAAAACAGCAAATAGTATAATATTAAGTATGATATATAAAAAATAAGTATAATATAAAAGTAACATTTTGTAAAGAAACAGATTGCTAGTCACACACACACTTGCAAAGCTATCTTTATGAGGACTCCCATACACGTAATGATTTTAATACTGTACAAACTATATATTTTATCCCCCTACACCAACCCAACCTCAAATGGAGAAAAAAATGCATCTTTATGTTTTCAAAATACTTCAATCTGTATAATTAATTAACCGTTTAAGTCGTGGCGACCAAACAAACGTCCCTATAAGATTGCTACACAGCTAGGAATGTGAGAAATACAAGGTACACACAAGCTTAATAAATATTCATTCATTCATCTCCAGCTTAGTCCCTTTATTCATCAGGGGTTCCCACAGCGGAATGAACCGCCAACTTATCTAGCATACGTTTTACACAGCGGATGCCCTTCCAGCCGCAACCCAGTACTGGGAAACATCCATACACACTCATTCACACACAGTCATACACTACGGCTAATTTATTTAATCAATTCCCCTATAGCGCATGTGTTTGGACTGTGGGGGGAATCGGAGCACCCGAAAGGGAAACCAACGCCAACACAGGGAGAACATGCAAACTCCACACAGAAATACAAACTGACCCAGATGAGGCTCAAATCAGCGACCTTCTTGCTGTAAGGCGAATGTGCTACCCACTGCGCCACCGTGACGCCACTTAATAAATATGAAATATATAAAGTAAATAATGGCATTAATCTCCTGAAAAAGGACATGAATTACAGTATCATGTGTGTCCACATAGCACAAATGGTCATATTTTAAAGGTTAATATTTATCTTCATATTCAAAATCCTTATACGGTGTGATATATCTATAGTAACTCCTCCTTTAGCACTGATAAGACACTTAAACATTCACAATAGAGAGCAATAGTTTTTAAGATTAGGGCCGCTGAATAATAAAAGCACACTGGCACCTTTGGGGATTTTGCAAAAATATATATTTGAAGAATGTCACGAAAATGAGAGTTGAAGCTGAACCATAACTGAATATTAAAATGGTAATTTTAGACAGAATAAATCATACAGGCTTAGTCTCCTACGGTGAGGCAAGGTCACGGACGGATCTCTCAACGCGCCTGATAAAAATGAAACACAGGAACAAGCGGAAAGTCCGCGCTAAACAAAACCACCGCCATTGCCTTCCGTTAAATGATCGTATGGCTGGAGATGATGGTATGGACACACACATTCCAGCAGCACGTCAAAAGCAATTCATATAAAGGAGTGCGCGCTGCATATTCAATGCTCTTTAAAACTATACAATCAGGGAATGCTTATTCGTCCTCCCAGCTGCATGCGGGAGAATTAATAAGTGCGAGCAGCTCCTGTAACAAGAATGCCAGAACATGTTAAGAGTGTTGTCCGTAGGCTTGTAGTAAACATCTGTGAGCTCTGCGGTGTGTGTGTGTGTGTCCGCTGGGGCAGAGCTGTGAGCTCAGCTTGCATACCTGCTGGATTGCTGTTTGTAGATATATATATATATATATATATATATATATATATATATATATATATATATATATATATATATATATATATATATATATATGTTAAAGTACACATGAAATCAAAACTAACCATATTGATTTGGTTAGCTCATGTTGCTAGTGTTGTGGAGGTCATTCATCTGTGCAGGTCATTATGAGGAAAAAAATGGGCGGGGCTAACACATTTTACCACGCCCTCTCCAGCTGTCAGTTTTGATAACAAACAGAAATGGTGAGGAGGAGGAGTCTGTTTACTACATCCAATCAGTTGGTTTGGTAGCACTGACCAGAGTGGGCGGCACTGAGAGCCGCGCGAACCTGTTGAAGCGAGTGTTTACAAGTGTGGAATCATGTGACGGAGCTCCAAGTGGAAACTCTTGTTTTGTGTTTACCTTATGATTAAAGTTGAATAACCCACCGCAACTTCTTCCATCATCATTATATTTTACAGGAAAGCCTAAATGCTTTCATACATGTGATTGGAATGACGTGTGAGAGGTGATCTCTCTGCCATCATTACAAATTTAGGATTAATCTACCAGTAAAAAAATGTATTAATCCACGGGTCACGTGTGTTCCAAACTGTGCGGTGTGATCTGTTACACCAGCCTGATCTCACGAGAAAACGTAAATATTTTACGTTTTGTCAGTTTAGCAGCTAATTCGTACGAATTCGTACGAGTTCATTCGTACGAAATTGTATGATTTTAAAAAGGAGGCGTGGCACCTAACCCCACCCCTAAACCCAACCGTCATTGGGGGGATGAGCAAATCGTACTAAATCGTACGAATTAGATCGTACGAATTCATACGAATTAGCCACTAAATCAAAAAATTACGAATTGCCGTGAGATTGTGTTGGTTACACCCCTAATATACATATATATTTAAAAAAATTTATTGTATTGATTTTTATTTCACTAAAAAAAGCAAATAGTATAATATTAAGTATGATATAATAAAATAAGTATAATGTAAAAGTAACATTTTGTAAAGAAACAAATTGCTAGTCACACACACACTTGCAAAGCTATCTTTATGGGGACTCCCATAGACGTAATGATTTTAATACTGTACAAACTATATATTTTATCCCCCTACACCAACCCAACCTCAAATGGAGCTCCAGGTGGAAACTCTTGTTCTGTGTTTACCTTATGATTAAAGTTGTTGCACATCCGCTGGTTCCCGCCTCTGAATGAGCGAGTTTGAGCTACGCATACATTAAGATAGCGTTCATGTGACTGTAAATGTAACAGTAAAATATAAAAGTTTAAGCAAAAACAGTGCACCCCAAATTATTATTTTTTTTAATCTTTCTTTTAGGTTTATATTTGAAAAGACCCCAATAATAAATGTGTTCTGTTATATGAACTGAAGTGTGTTCGGTAAGAGGCCTGTAGAGGGCGCATTACACTAGCGCAATGAGGAAGTTTGTTCTAGTCAAAGCTATTAAAGAAAGCGCCAGAACGCAGCAGATCCTAATCTGTGTGTATTGCATCTTTCTTACAGTTACCAGCTCTCATGCTTCACCGTCTGAGGCTGGTAACATTCAGAAAAAACAAAACACCAGAAACTCGACACCTAAAACCTACTGCCAGCTAGCATTTCAGAAGTTTTATTGCAGTGCAACACAAACAGCAGAAGAAGTATAAATGCACTGCATGCGCACGTAGGTCACGTCGATCCCTGGATGCAGAAGTATAAATTAGGCTTAAGCCAAAGGAAAAAGAATGAATGAACTCCTGTTGGCCTTTCTCATTCGCTCCTTCATTATGATGAGTTTATACCTGACCCAGGCTTTTGCTTGTCTTGTGCTGCTTTAATAGTTAAAACTCCATCAATGTTTAACTCAATTTGAAAGCTTTTCTCCAGCTCTTAATTTATTTACTTTTATTTTCTCCACGTTAGCCACAAGCAGGCTCGACGACACGAGAGTAAAACTGGCTAAAAAGCTAACTGGGTTGAAAAGATTGACTACTTATGCTTTCCTTTCCCTTTTTAAAATGCATTTTATCTGAAAAATAAATATGAAAATATGACATTTGCATCCTCATTGGTCAATTAACACATCAGAGGAGCATTTAGGCTGTCAGAATCGCTGGCATTTGCAAAGTGATTTCACTCCCTAGGCTGAGCACACAGAAAAATACAATTAAAATAGCTGTTTATGGAACATACGCGTCTGAGTGGTAACGAGCTGAATAAAACAACAGCTTTAATTGCTTGAAATATTATTCATTTGGAATATTTGAGCAGGCTTCCCCTACCGCTGACAGACTGTCACTGGAGAGCGTTGGAGAGAGAAATCTATTAATAATTTGCAAATATTCAGTAACAGTGGCGTGGTGATTTGAAATGAGGCTATCTTCGCTGTTTGTGAATTGCATTATGGCATGTTGATCTCTGCTTTGTCTAATTTTAATGTTGAAAATTCAACTCTACAGTTTAACAAAGTGACTTTTATTGACATTTTAGGAGTCTGAAATACTATAATCTATAAGAAATAATATAGAGAGAAATAAGTCTGTGAAATAACAGAAAATGTGGTGCAGTTTATTAAGGTGTTTGTAGCGTAATATACAACACCAACCCTGACAATAAATCACTTTAAACGATCAAAAATGCTCATAAAAGTCACTTTTTCAAACTTTTCAAGGTTGAAAATTGTTGAGAGAAAGATCAAGATCCCATAATGCAATTCAAAAGCAAAAATAAATAGGGAAAATTGAATGAAAACGTGAATCATTAAAGAATAAGAAGTTAAATAGTGCCATGTGTATTATGATGCAGGTAAACCTCTTGCAGGATACCTCTGAAACCAACCCAGGCTCATTCTGAAAATGTACCCCTATATACATTAATGGAGAGCGCCAAATATGTCCCAAGAGCTGCATTTTTTTGTGTTTTTTGTTTTTGTGAATCCACCAGAGGCCTCTGTGTTTTTGAGATCTCAAATTTCTCTCGCGAGAGCCATTCGTGCCTGCTGTTCTCACGTAAATCCACCAGAGGCCGCCGTCAACTACTCTAATAATAAAATAAATAAAAAGAGTGGAGTTGTGGTAAAATGATGCATAAAAACAGTGAGGCTATGGTAAAATAATAATAATAATAAAATAAATAAATAAAAAGTGCAGGAAGCTAGGAACACCGGCCCTTGCGCCCAAAAACAAACCAGCCCGCCGGGAATTATCCCGGTACTCCCGATTAGCCAATCCAGGCCTGGAGTATCATAACTAAAAACTTAATTTATAAAATAAAAAATAACACCTTTTTAACTTTTATTTATTGTTTACAATGCAAATCCAATTAGATTCACTTATTTGGTAAACAAAGCAACTCTCTCATATAATATATCTACTAAAAGACTGAAAATATTACTTTATTAACTGTATTCTCACTAAATCAAATGAACATATTTTCATATTAGTCAATAATAGTACTGAGATTACTTTAAAAATAAATATCAATTTACTCAATAGCATATAGTTGACTTGATTTCAACTCTCCTCGCTGCTCACACCAGCGAAGACTCGCCGCTCCGCTCCTCGCCGACGGCTCCCATTGAAAATGACTGACTTCCGTCTACTTTGACAGTCTCGCTTAAGCTGTTAAATGAGATATTCTGGCTGGAGAATGTCTGTCCCCATATCAGCAGGCAGTGTTGCGATTTCACACACAGCGCTTGACTCTCAGCAATATGATCTGACCCTCATATCAAAGAAACTGGCATGACCACTACTGGCTCTTCATTGGGAGCCCGGCCAAAGCATAAAAGAGGATCCTTTGCTCTGCATCTGATGGCTTCTCTGGTTTGTCCCTATTAGAAAGATATCATTATCCTGCATCCTACCTCCAGGCATGAGTGTTGAACCATGAATCCATGCCAACAAACCCAGAGAAAAGGCCATGGTTGATCAGCTCCAGTATGAATTGCAGTCCGTATTTTTTTTCCATACCCATGTTAGCAGGTTATCTTTCACACTGCATGCAGTTATGTTCCGCCAATGCGCTCCAGTTGCGGTGTGTCCGCAGAAGTCTAGCCATCACTTCCGCAATGAATCTAAATGCACTGTAAAAATATCTGTCAAATGTGATTCACAAGTGTCGTCCGTGTATTTACGCTTATGAATTGCATTGTGGGATGTTGATCTCTGCTATCTTGACATTGATGTTGAAAATTCAACTCTACAGTTGCATCCGCAATACATACGTGTAACCCCGCTGGTCCTACGCCTCCCAACCCACTCCAAGCTGGTTTCGAACCGGTGATCTTCCGCATGGGAGTCGGTTGCTCTAACCAGGAGGCTAAAGACCATGGCCTCTAACATCTATTGCTAGAGGACAGAGGAGTGAGGTTTACCTGCACAGCACTTACTAGTTGGCCTCCGTTACACTTACCCCCCTAAACCTCACTCTCATCCGGGTCACGACACCAATGTAACCTTTCCGGTCCTACGCCACCCAACGCGCTCCAAGCTGGTATCGAACGGGCGACCTTCCGCATGGGAGTCGAGTGCTCTAACAAGGAGCCTAAAGACCATGGCACATTTAGAGGTCAGAGGAGTGAGGTTAACCTGCACAGCACTTACTAGCTGGCCTCCGTTACACTCACCCCCCTAAACCTCACTCTCATCCGGGTCACGGCACCAATGTAACCTTTCCGGTCCTATGCAACCCAACGCGCTGAGCTATCATCATGCCTAAAACAAAGAATTAAATTATTAAAGTGACGATCGGGTGCGGATACATATATTAGATAAAATGATATGTGCTGGCGGGTGGATAAGTATGAAGCTGCGGATTCGGGTGTCATTTCAGCTGATCCGCGCATCTCTAATGTGACCACAATGGCCAATCAGCACCATTTAAGAACACACTGAACGGCGCTCAAATGTTAGCGGGAAATGGACGTTTTAAAAATTTCAGTATCGATTGGTAATGAATTCCAGTATTGTGACGACACTAGTTTGTTCAAATTACTTATTCAAAATGAGCTGAAACAACAACAATTCTTGAGTACTTATTGTGTCAACTTAATTGTTTTATGTTTAATCCACTTACATTTGTAAAAATGAAGGTTAGCAAAATTCCTACATGTTGTCTTGTAGTTTACTTAAGTGTTTTATGTTCAATTCCCTCAAATTTATAAAAATAATTAAGGTGTCCCCCCCAAAAAACTCAATAATTGTGTTGATTCAGCTCATTTTAAATAAGTAGTTTAAACAAACAACAATAATTTTTTTGAGTATAGGAACCAACTCAATGCAACGAGTAGTTTGGCTGTTACTCTTGGTCCTAGGATGATCCTGGCTGTAGCTACAATCTCTAAATTAGTATTCAGTGGACTTCAACAAGGACAAGTCCACAATGAGGTCTACTACGCATACAGGATCTTGATTCAGAACATCAAGATCTATCATGGTTGCTAAGGATCGTGTGCTAATGTTTGCATCGTTCTTCACTCTTAGAATTAAAGATCTCCTCCAGAGCTCAGTCATTATCTGTGCAGCATCTATATCAAGGACCTGTTGAAACAAATAAGCCCCATGAATGCACAATTGGCAAATGACTGATGGAAGGCTTTTTTTTTTATTATTATTATTATTTTTAACAATTTTTAGTCTACACAATAATCTCACATGAGAACAATACGTTGAGGAACCCTGACTTTCACCTAGAATTTGATAAAAGACCACAAGGACAAGGTGAGACTTAATAGCAATTTATTCCCACAGGGAATTGTGCTGGCCACAGCAATAATTAAAAGGCGAGAGGACATGTAATGGTGACAGACATACAGTAAATGATGTTATTTTCAACCACATGTGGGCGTTTTTTCAGCCCAGGCTTATTTGAAATATGTATATTTTCAACCCAGGCTCATTCTGAGAACGTAGTCCCGAGGACGTTTCTGGAGACCGCGAAATACATCCCGGGAGGTACGCATTTTTGCAGTTTTTGGTTTTCGCGAATCCGCAAGAGGCCGCTGTGTGCGCCTTTTTGGCTTCTCGGACGTCTCCCGCAAGTGCCGTTCGCGCCTGCGCTGTTCTCGCACGAACCCACCAGAGGCCGCTGTCGAACGAACATCTGTCTGTCTGACTGGCTGAATGATCCTCCTTCCCCTAACCCAACCGATTTTACCGATCGACCCGCCTGCCCTAAACCCAACCAACGATTTGCAGAAGCCGTCCGGAAAAAAAAGCCTTCGTCTGATTAAAAAAAAAAAAAAATTTACCACGTTTTCGGATTTTACCACATTCTCACCTTGTTATGAACCTCTTCGCTTTATTTCTTGGATTCTGTTTTAGTCATCGTGGTCAGCTCCTCTCTGCGTCTCGAGTCCGCCGACGCACAGGACGAGCTAACCGGACAAACTGGTTGCGGTTGGAAAGCCCTCCACACGAAGATAAGTGGTCAGCCGGCGAGCGCTAAAAAGAACGGCGTCATACCGCCCCGCAGCGTTCACTGAAACTAAATGCAGCCATACGTACCTCCGGCTACATAATTCGCGGTCTCCAGAAACGTCCTCGGGACTACGTTTTACGAATGAGCCTGGGTTGTACATTTTTGCTAAACATAAAATTGCTCCTAGTATGTTTTGTCGCACGTTTCAGATGACAGATCCACCAGAGGGCGCTGTTTACATTTTTGCAAATCTAAAATTTATTAGTTAGGGTGCGTTTTGTTATACGTTTCAGATACACATGCTTGAAGATGGTGCTTGTCGTACAGAACACCTAGTGAACACCTTTGATATAAACAACCTAGGGAGTAAGTAAATAAATAAGGTTATAGTATGGAAGTAGGCGATTTCAGACACAGCCAATAGTTTGAAACATGGTGCACTTTTCAGATTGTAACCTCAGCTGGATGTTTTCATTCACTTAGAGCTGCTGCGTTACACACCGCATGGAAGGTCATTTACAAACACACATAACAGGGGCTCTTTAAAAAAAAGTCTAGGTAACATAAAAATGGTAATAAAACAAGACAGTGAGTTCTGAACCCAGCATTAGTTGATCATTAGTATTGTATTTGGCCTTGTATCTGTCACCTTTTTGCAGGTTAAACTCTTTGTGGGTGTGTGCGTGTGTGTGTGTGTGTGTGTGTGTGTGTGTGTGTGTGTGTGTGTGTGTGTGTGTGTGATGCCTCAGAGAAATGCAAATCCAGCGGAACCACCTGCAGGTTAATCAGATCCTATTAGAGCAGAAGAGATTATAAATTGTGTCAAATCCTAAGCATGCCCTGATCCTCAGATAATGATGAAAGTCTACAGAACACACCAACATCTCCAACCTCGTACTACAGTTCTTCGTTTTCTGTTAAATTTGATTAAAGCACTAAAATAAAACTCATTTCCAGCATGTTCGAGGAAAACTAGAAGTGCAAAGTGCGTGTAAACAAGCAAATACGTCTGATAAACTGTGTATACATGAGAAATACAAACAAACACTCACCGGCCACTTTATTAGGTACACCTGTCCAACTGCTCGTTAATGCACATTTGTAATCAGCCAATCACATGGCAGCAACTTACTGCATTTAGGCATGTAGAGATAGATGGTCAAGACGATCTGCTGCAGTTCAAACTGAGCATCAGAATGGGGAAGAAATTGATTTAAGGTGACTTTAAAGTGGCATGGTTTTTGGTGCCAGACGGGCTGGTCTGAGTATTTCAGAAACTGTTGATCTACTGGGATTTTCACGCACAACCATCTCTAGGGTTTACAGAGAATGGTCCGAAACAAATAGAGAAACAGAAAATATCCAGTGAGCGGATATTTGGATATTACAAAAGAGGGCAAAAGGGAGTCCAAACTTACTAGTAAGGTGTACCTAATAAAGTGGCCGTGAGTGTATATTTCATAAAAAATTGCTATATATATATATATATATATATATATATATATATATATATATATATATATATATATATATATATATATGGAAACGGGGTGAATAATGACCAGGGATGAGAGATGGGGTGGGATTCATGTCCTTCCGCCCTATGGTGTGCTCTGGTGTTATTAATAGTTTAATAGAAATATTTCTATGTTACATTTTAGCGCACACACACACACACACACACACACACACACACACACACACACACACACACACACACACACACACACACACACACAATAGCAAACACAATATTTGTAAACGTTACATTTTGGCACACACAAACTGATAGACACACACGTTACATTTCGTCAGTTACTTTATGTTATGTTTGGTTGTATGCATATTGGTTTTAGGCATGGGCCGGTTTAAGATTCTGATGTTTTGATAACATTTGGTAAAAATATCAAGGTGTTGTGATTACTGCTCTAAAATATGCTCTTTTGAAACATCGGGGTAAAAAACAAACTTTTTCCTCTTTAAACATGATTTTATTTTTTGAAACATTTAAAATGTTTTGGAACAGTAAACATCCCAGCAGGCACAGGACATCAACATGACGTCAGATTGACGTTGTGCCCCAACAGGGTATTTTATACGTTGCATTTTGAATGGAATTGAAAATCGGGTTGATAGCAGAACCCAAGGTTCAACCTAAAAAAAATCAACCAAATATCAACATCTAATGATGTTACAGCTTGGCGTTGTGTGGACGTTACCACTATGACGTCTATTAGACATTGTATTTTGGTTGCCATACCTGATGAATAAATGTCAGTATTTGACATCAATATGACGTTGGTTTAAGATGTTGACTCGACGTTTGATTTTGGTCACTTTCCAACACAACCTAAAATCAACCAAATATCAACATCTAATGAGGTTACAGCTTGACGTTGTGTGGTCATTATCACTATGACGTCTATCAGACATTGGATTTTGGTTGCCATACCTGACGAACAAATGTCAGTGTTTGACGTCAATGAGACGTTGGTTAAAGATGTTGGCTCAACATTCGATTTTGATCACTTTCCAACACAACCTAAAATCAACCAAACATCAACATCTAATGAGGTTACAGCTTGACGTTGGGTAGATGTTTCCACTATGACGTCTATCAGACGTTGGATTTTGGTTGCCATACCTGATAAATAAATGTCAGTATCTGACGTCAAATTGACGGTTTAAGATGTTGGCTCGACGTCAAATTAATGTTATCCTTAGACGCTGGCTAGACTTTTGGTCACCTGAAATCACGATCTAACCTAATATTAACATCTTTTGACGTGTGCCTGTTTGGATGTCAGGCTTTATAATTCAAATAAACCATTGAATCAATCATTCTGTCTTCATTTGTCTTCAAAAACACAGATTTCTGTACAATTTAAAATGAAATCTTTGGAGATCTTTTCTGCTGGCGATACTGTTGTCCTAAGAAACAACAAAAAACGTAAATAAAAAATCGTACACATACCTTGGGAATGGTATAGCAGAACAATATGGCGGGTTTAAAACCTTGACTTTTCCAAACCGTGGTATACCTTAAAAACGATTATCGTCCCATATCTAATTGGTTTATGTAAATATTGTCAAACCCCAATAAAATATATTAATAATGATGTATTACAAAATCCCGGGTCTATCTGGCGGGAGGATTGAGCGCTTTATTACTGCACAATCCGGCGAGAATCACAACCTGACAGAGAAAGAGTTGGACAGACGAAGGCGTCTCAGTGCTGAGCGAAACCTTCCCCCTTGTTTCCAATTTCATGGACTGGAACTTCAGTTGAACTGGAACAGATTGTAATGGAATGGGATGCAAGAGTCATACATGTCACACTCAAGACTGAACTTCCTGGAGAAGCACAAAAGCCTGAAGAGGACAATCTTGACTCCTCTCTGTCCGGCCAATGGGGATGCAACAAATTGTTGGCATGCAGTATATACAAATGAAGTCAGAATGATTCGCCCTCAGATATTTCCCAAGGTGACAAGGTGGCTCAGTAGTTAGCACCATGGCCTCACAGCAAGAAGGTCACTGGTTCCAGCTGGGTCATTTAGCATTTCTGTGTGGAGTTTGCATATTCTCCCCATGTTGGTGTGGGTTTCCTCCGTGTGCTCCGGTTTCCCCCACAAGTCCAAACACATGCGCTATAAGGGAATTAATTAACTAAATGGGCCGTAGTGTATGAGCGTATGTGAATGTGAGAGTGTATGGGTGTTTGCCAGTACTGGGTTGCAGCTGGAATAGTTATCGAATATGCTCGAATAGTTGGCGGTTCGTTCCGCTGTTGCGACCTCTGATAAATAAGGCACTAAGCTGAAGGAAAATGAATGAATAAATGAATAAAGCCACTTGAGGATGAGTAAATAAAGTAAATACCCTTTTTTTGGGTGAACTATCCCTTTAATCTGATCACCAGATGAATCCATATAGTCGCCGTATGTTGTGTTACACATTGATTTCCGCCCACTATTACAATAGTGTGCAAGGGGCCCTTGGCAGTTGGTGAAAGTGCTGTTTTGATATCACCTGCTCACTACAGCAGTGCTATTGTAATTGCAAGCTGCTCGCCATGGCAACGCAGCATCCAGAGCAAGAGCGACTCAGCATGTGGGCTCGCCTGAAGCTGGGACAGATGCGAACTAAACATATGTCACCATGACAGCCAAGCAAAAACAAGATTGAAAGACTCAAAAAAAAAAAGAGGCAGGGAGAGTGGAATATGCAAGATGAAAAAATACAGTATATACGGTTTAAGTCAGAGTTATGAGTCCTCCTGTGAATATTTCCCCCCAATTTCTGTTTAATGGAAAGAAGTACACATTTCTAAACATGATAGTTTTAATAACTCACTTTTAATAACTATTTTATCTTTGCCATGATGACAGCACATAATATTAGACTAGATATTCTTCAAGACACTTCTATACAGCTTAAAGTGACATTTAAAGGCTTAACTAGCTTAACAAGGTTGAGTTCAGGTAATTAGGCAGGCCGTTTTATAACAGTGGTTTGTTCTGTAGGCAATCCAAAACAAATATTGCTTAAGGGGGTTAATAATATTGACCTTAAAATGGGTTTAAAAAAACTGCTTAAAATAAGAAAAAATATTATAGGAAATACTCTGAAAAATTCCTTGCTCTTAAGGCTGGTTTATACTTCTACATAGAGTGATCAGCGTGACCCTCAGTCGGTGGCAGATTTAGGCATGGGCAATATAGGCGATCGCCCAGGGCAGCATCTTGCTGGGGGTGACGTGGGAAAACAAAAAAAAAAAAAGTAAAAGCTTTGAGATAAGATTTACTTTATGCAAGTGTATTGAGTGGTTATCCAAGAATGAAGACGTAAGGGGCCATTAACAATTCTATTCACAACTCAAGTTTGGTTTTCTTTATGTGCAACTGAAACAACGCTGGAGACAACAAATTAACACATGTGCGCAGAAAGCCATTCCCGCGCCTCACACGCGCTTATCCTGATTGTTTACATGCACGCCGATAAGTGTCGACATGCAAGTTATTAAAAATAAAGTTTATATAATATAATAATGATGATACTTTGACTAAGCATGGCTATAAAGCAGAAAGGAGGAATAATCAGTCAGGGAGGTAACGAAGACTTCATAACATCAATTCTAGGCCATGAGTCAAAAGATAACTCTATAAAACACACACACACACACACATATATATATATATATATATATACATATATATATATATATATATATATATATATATATATATATATATATATATATATATATATATATATATATATATATATATATATATATATAGACACACACACACATGCATATATATATATATACATATATGAACTTTTGCCAGTTCATAACTTCAATTCTAGGCCATGAATCGGGTCTAAGACAACAGATAACTTTATAAAACACATATACATATATATATATACATATATATACATACATATACATATACATACATACATACATACATACATACATACATACATATATATATATAGATATACATACATATACACATATACACATATATATATATATATATATATATATATATATATATATATATATATATATATATATATATATATATATGCACACAACAGTTCTGTATGGTTATTGAATCTGATTGGCTGATAGCCGTGCGATATTTTGCCAGTAACATCACAAGGCCTCTTCACCCTTTACCTCTGTGTATTACTTCGCCCACATACAGCCAGCAACAAGCAGAGACGCTACAGTTTGACAAATATTACTGTAGTTAGACAACAAAATGTACTTTTGAGGCTTTTTTGTGGAGAATATAGTTGTTTAGATTGCAACTATGCAGTTTATTTGTAAGAATAGTGCCTCGTCGGCAGTTAAAGACGGTTGACGTTGTCTATCCACAAGATGGCGCCAGGACCACATAATAAGCCCTTGCTTAGTGTGTTTTCTTGAGCGCGAATGGGGTGGGTTGTTTTGCAGCCTGTGCAGTAAGCAGACACGGATCAAGTGCGGGTGATTTACATGTGAAGTCAATGCAAAGATCCTGTGGCACAAATTGGGCATTTTGTGTGTTTGACTGCAAAATAAACCGTTTTCTTACTCCACGAAAGTAAAGGAGTAAAGTAAAGAGTGAAAGTAAAGTAAAGAGAAAGTAAAGAGGCTGAATGGAGGAGGCTCGTTCTTCATCCTTGCACTGCAGATGCTCTGTTTAACTGTTTTCTCGCTAGTGAAGCGTTCAGTTTTTACACTTACAAAGTCCGCCATGCAAATAGCAAATGCGCCATGGCGCAACGCAACTGACTCTTAATTGGTTGACTCTGATTGGTTTAATGCACGTTATGCTCAAAACACACCCAGAACTCATTAAGAGAATAAGCACAACCCTGTTAGGACATGCGCCAGGGTGCAGAGTGAATGTTTCCCATCCTTAAAATAGCAAAAGTCGATTCAGACATGCCCTTTATGCTTTTGCGTCATGCGCTTTAGACTTTGCGCTTAGATCATTAAAATAGCGCCCTTGGTCTTTAAGTGCACTGTGGTCATATATATTTTTTCATTCATTCATTTTTTCGGCAGGCATTTTGTTCAACACAGTGGTCAATTACTGCTGGTTTTATTGTGCTTTATAAGTAAATAAATTAGGTTTTTTAATATAAGTAAATACATTTTTATCATCAATGTTCAGTCATGGCCTGTATTTATTTATTAATAATGTATGCGAGTGCTGTGAATGTGTCAGAAAACCTAATATTGTTCCGTAAAATCAATCTGCTGCATAAAAAGTCATATAAAAGTCATTGAGGATGGCTTAAGGGTAAGTAAATTATGAGCTAATTTTCATTTTCGGGTGAACTAACCCTACTTTACGAACATTTCCAGGTCACCAAAGAAAGAAATGTTCAAATACATAGTGGTGTTTTGTAACAAACACAATTTAGTGGCCAAAAATAGATAAACTGTCATGAAATTATGTCTCTTTCTATTACAAAGCTCAGTTTAGAAGTGTATAAAAAGACAAGAGACTTGCCGGATTGCATAAACTATATTAAAAACACAAACATCAGCATCATCATTTGTAATAAAAGCATATTTTAATATCGTTGATGCCCTCTTGTAATATCCAAAAGATTGTGCGGTATATACTCTGTTATTACAAGTACAAAAACAAATCTGAATCCCAAATCGTAACGATAAATCAGAATAAATAGATCCATATATCTACAATTTGAAGCACAACCAACAGTAAAGACATTTTTACAATCCTAATAAAATGATATGACGTCCCTTTCCAAAAAGCATGGTCCTCGTATTACAAGAGTAAATGATTTGTATGAAGTATATGATGATATTTGGCACACCTTAAACGTTACTGAAATAACTTAACTGCACAATTAAGACATAAATATAAAATCAGGAGTATTTGGACTATGCTGACAACCTCATATATAACTAAATCTGACTAGATAAACACATATATATGGCACGATAATCATGAAAGAGTAGGAAAATGTATTGAAAGTGTGCCAGGAGAGACGAACACGATAATGCAAATGAAAAAAAATATATAAAATCACAATATTTCAATAACGTGTTGACATCTTTTATCAGCTGTGATGAATCTATCAATATATCCCACTGTCTCTCATGCATCCACACGCATGCAGTGAGCTGAACGGCATCATAAACTGAAATTATACAGCATGGATTATGGTTATTAATGTGAAAGATTGATGCCACGGGGCATTCGGATTCAGTCGGTGGTGTATTTCGTGAGAGTGCGGCTGAAGAAGCCGGACAAGAACATGTTTGGGTCACCATAATAGGAGTAAATGAAAGATAGATTTAATTGCACGGCCTAGTTTAAGGAGGAATTTCGTAGAGAAACAAATAGTCAAATCTTTAATTGTCAAGTATGTATGTATGTATGTATGTATGTATGTATGTATGTATGTATGTATGTATGTATGTATGTATGTATGTATGTATGTATGTATGTATGTATGTATGTATGTATGTATGTTATTATTATTGTTATTATTATTATTATCAGTAATAATATAACTAATATTATAATTATTATTATCATCACTATTAATAACAATAATAATAATATTAATAATAACAATAATAATTATAATAGCAACAACAATAGTTTTTATTTTTGTTGTTGTTAGTAGTAATAAATAATAGCAGTAGTAGTAGTAACAATAAAAATAACAATAATATTGTTCTTATTTATATTATTATTAGTAGTAATAATACAAACATTATTATTAGTAATAATAATAATAATAATAATAATAATATTGGTTGCATTACTATTATTATTATTTAAGATTATTATTATTACTAATGTCAGTAACAACAATACAACTAATACTATTATTATTAATATTATTATTATTATCATTATTATTATTATTATTATTATCAGTATTATTATTATTAACAACAACAACAACATTGTTTTTATTGTTGTTGATAAATAATAATAATAAAATAATAGCAGTAGTAGTAGTAGTAACAATAAAAATTACAATAATATTGTTCTTATTTACATTATTATTAGTAGTAATAATACAAACATAAATAATAATATTATTAATAATTGCATTATATTATTATTATTAATATTATTATATTATATTATTATTATTATTATTATTATTATTATTATACAAATAACACTATTATTATTATTATTATCATCAGTATTATTATTATGAATAATAATAATAATAATAATAATATTAATAATAGCAACAACAATATTGTTCATATTTTTGTTGTTAGTGGTGATAAATGACAATAAAATAATAGCAGTGGTAGTAACAAAAATAAAAATAGTGTTCTTATTAGTGTTCATTAATAAAAAAGAACAAAATAATAATAATAATAAAATAATAGCAGTAGTTACAATAAAAAAATAATATATATATATATATATATATATATATATATATATATATATATATATATATATATATATATATATATATATATATATGGTTCCTATTAATATTATTTGTAATAATTGGATAATAATAATTTGTTAAAAATTAGTAGTAAAACAAACAGTTATAATAATAATAATAATATATTAATAATAACAACAATTGTTGTATTATTTTTATTATTATTGTCAATAATAATAATACAACTAATACTATTATAATATTATTATTATTAATATCATCATCATCATCATCATCATCATCAATATTAACAACAACAACAACAATAATAATAATAGCAACAACAATATTGTTTTTACTATTGTAGTTGTTAGTAATAATAAAATAATAGCAGTAGTAGTAGTAACAATAATAAAAATAACAATAATATTGTTCTTATTTATATTATTATTAGTAGTCATAATAAAAAACAATAAAAAAAATAATAATAATAATAACTACAATAATAGTTGTATTATTATTGAATACAACGCTATACAAATAAAGGTGAATTGAATTGAATTATTGTTGTCAGTATTAATAATAATAATAATAACAATAATAACAATAATAATAATAATAATAACAATATTGTTTTTATAATTGTTGTTAGTAGTAATACAAACATTAATAATAATAATAATAATAATAATAATAATAGTAATAGTAATAATAATAATAATAATAATAATAATAATAATAATAATAATAATAATAATAATAATAATAGTTGCAATAATAATAGTGTATCTGATATAATACAGTAAATTGACAGTTTCAGCAATGGAAAAAAAGTTGAACAAAAAAAGACTATTAAAATGTTTCCTTTATGCAAAATATTGTGTTGTCTTGAATTTATGATGAAATATGACAAACATCAAAGCAGCCTCAGTGTCTGAAGAATCAATAAACCTTGTCATTATTCACTGATGACCTTGTCAGTGACTTCATTTAGCCAAAAAAAGAAATGTTTTGAATTATAGTGTTGAGGAATCCCTGAACTGAGTCGTGTGTGTGTGTGTGTGCGTGTGTGTGTGCGCGCGTCGTGTCTCTAAAGCAGAAAAATCACAGCTAATACAGAAAACCTGTGTCACGCCATGGTGTATCCGTAACTCCCACAATGCAGTGCGACGAGCAAGCGATCCCGCAGGACGTCCTTGCTGGGGTATTCTGGGAGCTTCAACATGTTAATGCTGGAAAAACAGACATAAAGTTAAGTCATGCTACATTACAGGCTCAAATCAATTTCATGACGTCACATGCTGCGTCTCAATTCACACACTATCCATCCTAAATAGTCAGTGTTGGGCACGGTCCTTTAAAAAGGTTATCAGTTATAGTCAGTGTCAAGGAGTAACTAGTTGCATGTAATGGTGTTACAATAATGGTGTTACGTAATTACAATATAAATGTAACAGTGATCCGTCACAGTTACTGAGAATAAATGTGTAGCTAAATTAGTAACTTACGAAAGTGTTAAAGATTACAAATGGGGTTACATCTAAACATGTGGAATAATATTAATCTGTTGCTTTGCCTGTTTTTGATAAGCACGATGCCTTCTGCTAAGACCCTTTAGTAAAGTGGTGCTATTCTGATGCTTTTGATTGATTTACAGGTTTGAATCATAGACTGTAAAATATATGGACGTAGTACTCGTGACATCACCCATAGGTTTCTAAAGAGCGCAAAAGAAGCTACTAGTAGGCGCGGCCAACCGTCGCCATTTTGTTCGCGCGTCATCGCACCTACGGCGGGATACCAAACAAGGGCAAAGAGGCGGAGAGTGAGTGGAGCTACAGACACCTGCTGTAGACAGGTGGCAGACAGACCTGGCAGACAGACTTTACTTTGGGAGAAACGCTTGATACTTTATTACCTGCGACTCGTTTGTGTTCTGACCACATGTGCTTGGCTGTACACTATATCAATAAAGTGTTTAGACTTTTAAAAACACTGTAGTAATACATTGAGCCACTAAACATTGTTCTTATGACGTTTTTCTACAGGAGGAAAACGCAAATTACTTCCAAACACTTCAGATATAGTCTGTGTTAGTAAATGCAGGACTATTGATGAACTCCAGCATAACAGTGTATGATAACGCTTCAGATGACTGTTCTAGAGCCTACAGCTAATCAATCTGTCACAATCTGGAGTGCTTTACGGGTCTAAAGAAAAATATTAATGATAAATGATCTTAAATAACACAAATACATTTATAGAGATGGTATACAAGTATATAACTTTACTCACATGGGAAACGGAGGCCACATGAATGGTTTGTGAGCACAATTAAGTGCACACAGCATCCCATATCATCTGATAATTGTAGGAAATAAGTCCAAAAGGCAGCTGACTGTGTAAAGCCACATAAAACAAAACAAAAATACGATGAACATGCCGAGATCAGTGGCTAATCTGCCGGATTCAGCTGAGGTGAAGTGACGGCGACCAGCGAGACCTAGCTGTCACTCAAGTGGCCACGCCCTTAATTATGCAAACTTAATATAACCTAATATAAAGGAAACGGATGAGTTATAAACAAATTCACCCCCCTCACAGTTGTCATGGAGGGTAATAATAGCTATATGAACCAAAATGGTTCTTTGTACCAGGCTGTAAACACCTTTTTTTCTGCTGTAAAGTTGGCCATTCTAACAGTGGTCTCAATTGCAATTTGCTCTATTATGGAGCAGGACTAGCGGAATTTTGATGAATTGCAGTTTCAGTTACTTCCGTTTTGGCTTCCCGAGGGAGAGCGGGAGGTTGCCGCTTGGTTTGAATTGGGGCGCACCATGTCTACCAGTTACGTTTACCCTCTTTCCTGCTGAAAGCATTAGGCTACTACAACCAGTCTGAGAGCTGCCACCATGACGAGTGATAAAAATGCATTTCATTGCTGGAAATTTATAAGATAACTCCACCCTGAAATGTAACCTAGCCTTTCTTTAATTTATAAATATTTTACAAATGGTTTTTGTCGTTATCGTGAGTGTACAGAAATAAAAACGGACCCTTTCATTTCCAATTATATATTATGACCAGGCCCGGCGCCAGGATGTCATAACTGTGGGGGCATTTTATTCCCATAGGGGGGCACTAGACCTGCTGACTGATTTTGGCATCTCTTGTTCCTTTCATTTAGGTTATTTATTCACATGTATTATTACTTTGCATTGCTACCCAAGTTACTGACTTACTGACAATAATATACTTTTTTATAGTAATAATAATAATATGCACAGTTTTGCTTTTACTGATTTTCCCCTAAACTAATGTGAAAATGACTGGCAGTTGCGTTTTTGCTTAAACGGCAGATTTGTTTTGCGTTTTTTTCCCTTTTAGAGGTCAAGAGAGATGCATTTAAAGAGTTAACCAAAACATTTAATGAATTCGAAAGGGTACCAAACACCAACAGAATAATACCAACAGGGTGGAGCTACACGTGCAGCTGAACGCTGATTGGTTACAGAGATACGTCACGATCTCGTGGAGCTAGCCAGAATGAAAGCAAAGAATCCGCCATGTTTGTTTAAAAACACAGCCGAGACATTACATGAAAATACTATATGCATATAATAACGAGTCATGGATGGCCCGAGCTCAAGCAAACCTAGTCGTTGTCTTGATGAACAGCCACAAAGCCAAGTCGAACAAAATCTGCCGAGTCCTGTTGTTGTTTTACGAGGCCGTCTAAAAGTGCGATCATCTTCGTTACATCTATATTTGATATAACGAACATCTTGAGCTGATGATAATAACGTGTGTGTGATTATTGAAGTGTCTTCGACGTATGACCCTTTCAGAAAAGAAAGGGACAAATGCGAGTAAAGCACGAAAAAATGGAGAAGCCCGACAAAACACAGGAGCAAATTGTTTTAGCAACCTGAATTATAAACAAACTGCCATGTTTATCATCGCCTTTTGGACTATTATGAACTGGGAATGACAGAATTACTCTCTAACAGAGGTTACAACGCAAATCGTACCGACCCGACCCGTACCGTACCGTACCACTCAGTCGAAATGAGACATAAAGGACCATACACACCGGGACGCATTTCGTTTGCGTTTATCGTCAGCGTTTTTTAAAGACGTTTTTCCGTATTCAAACCCAAGTGATTTTCACAGGCGTCGAGCAGAAGAGTGTGCAAAATCACTCCTTGACCCTAGATGGCGCTACACAACTTTAAGTTTCTGACTCCATGTACGTGAACAAAAGTGCCAATCTGATTGGTGGAGAAGGTTTTGAAGCGGCGCGTCAAAACAAAAAAATGAGCATGAGGTGTTTCTTAAAAAAAAAAACGCTTTTACGCCTGCCGTTTTGCGCGTTGGTGTGCACGATCACATTGACGCCCTTTATTTAGTCACAAGGCGTTAAACGTCGACGGTAAACGCAAGCAAAAAATGTCTCTGTGTGCACGGGTCTTAAGAGATGTTTTTAAGGGATTATATGCAACATCCTTAATTTACTGTATTCTCTAAGGCAGTGTTTCCCAAGCCTGTTCCTGGAGGCACACCAACAGAACATATTTTGGATGACTCCCTTATCTCACCCATTCACTTCAGGTTTTGGAGTCTCTTCTAACGTTCTGGTGAGTTGATTCAGGTGTGTTTGATTAGGGAGAGCTTGAAGATGTGTACTGTTGGTGTGCCTTCAGGAACAGGGTTGGGAAACACTGGTCTAAGGTAAGGAGAGCTCTCCACTTAAGTATCATACTTAGAGAGAAAATGTGCTTATGAAGCTTGAAGCATCCGAATCTGTACTCGGTATCGGCCGATTACCATGACAAGGAATCGGTACTTGGTATCGGCTGCCAAAATCCTGATCGGAGCATCCCTACTAAATATTCAAAAATATAGTTAGCGCATCATAAACTGTAGTATGTTGAAAAGTCCGTACTCTAACTGCTAACATTGCCCACAATACATTAGAACTACAAACTTGTGTAAATAAACTACAAACATGGCGGACGTGCGAGAGCAACCATCAAATAGAAAGGCTTCGGTAAAGTTGTTTAAATGACTATTAATTAATATCTAGCCCACTGGAAAATATTTCAGTCACGTTCCCCGTGTTATATTTCATCTGCAACAACAATGTAAACTTATTTAAAGACATTTTTGGACATGAATGCATAACTATCCAAACCCCCGAGGAGATTTCCCTGCATGAAAGACTTGAATGGCAGATTAACACAGCTGAATCTCCATTAAGGTGAGCAATTAAATATGAATGAAATATGGATGATGTGTCAAGATGATTGACAGCTGTCGTAACTAAGCAATATAACAGTTTATTAATGAGGATGTAGTGCGTCTCAAAGCTTCCACACTCGAAAGTACATACTTTTCTTCACTAAAAATGTACGTACTTTTAGGATGTAGTATAAGTGTGTGAATTAGGACCCAGCAACCCTTCTAGGTTTGCTATAGAGCAGCTCTGTGTTTACAGCTCAGAAATATGAGAAGAGCCACAGTGCCCTCTAGTGGCTCAATCTGAGCAATGCAGTGTGTGTGTGTGTGTGTGCGTGTGTGCGTCTCACCATGTACTAGAGGTAGGCAGTAGGTTTGATGTGTAGGGCACAGCGGCGACAGTGAACTTCTGCAGACCACTGCCACCCATGAGAAAAGCAAAGCCTCCATGAGGGACCCTCGAACTGTTAGAAGAAAAATATTGCAAAATTAAACTTAATTCTTGTAAAAATAATAATAATAAATGAAAAAGTTAAAAGGTTTATTTTTATTTTATTCATAAATAAGAAAAGTGGGTAACACTTTAGTTTGGGTCATAACTCAAGCTATTAACCACTGGCTTATTACATGCATATTAATAAGATATTAACTGTTCATTAGGAGTTATGAAGTATGATCTTATTCTAGATGCCTAATCCAAAACCTAAACCCAACTACTACCTTACTAACAATTAATAAACTGCTAATTAGCAGTTTAATAAGCTACTAGTTCGTTATTAAGCTAGTAGTGTTAATGAATAGTTTGTTAATCCTGTGTATTGTGACCTAAACTAAAGTTTACAGAAAAACATTAATAAATAATAACAATAAATGATTTAGATAATGATTAATAATTAACACATAATATAATAATTAATAATTAAGATAATGATTTGGGTTTAAACCCACACACAACAGAGGTCTTTCTTAACCTCTAACATATTATAACCATGTGATCAATCAAAACAGTTTTAATTTATACTGAATAATAGTTAATAAATATAATACATTTAAATAAATGTATTATTATTTTATATATATATATATATATATATATATATATATATATATATATATATATATATATATATATATATATATATATATATATATATATATATATATATATATATATATATATATATATATATATAAATAAAATATACATACAGAGCTCAGCATATTCGAGTACATCCCTGACAAATCTCTCATTTAAATGAATATTTTCTATAGGAAGCTATACAATATTATATTTGTGCATATACATTAGTTTAGCCAGTTCTGAAGCCAAATCTGGAGCTTATCTAACAAAATAACTTACAATAATGGTTCAAACGTTAGTAGCTCACATTTATATACTTGAGAAAAATATGAAATACTATTTTAAAAGATCAAAAAAAAAAGAAAAAGAAATCAAGAGAAGCAAAAATATATCAAATGTTGTTGAAACGTTGTAGTTTGTAATCTTTTCTTCCAGTATTTTGCATGAATTTAATTGTATCTTCTTTCCATTTCTAGATGTTTTGTGACTAAAATAAATATTAATAAATACATCTGTTTAATAATTCTGTTTAGTTTAAATGCACCAATATATATTACCCATATTCACTGAAAATTGGGGTTCAAAATGGGGTGCTCTCATATATGCTGAGCACTATGTATATATATATATAATGTGTGTGTGTGTTTGTTAATGCTGTATTGCATTCTGTTTTGTCATGGTACTGATTTAGTCACAAAATTAATGTCCTCATAAGCATATATAAAACATTTATAATAATATAATAACAAAAATCAGCATATTTTGAACAGCTTAACGGTGGTAATCCATTAGCAAGAACAACGAGTTACAGAGTACAGGAAAATAAAATTAAATAAATTGAAATTACATAAAAATAAATAAAAATACAAAAAAATAAATAAATAAATAAAATAATGAATCTAAATTACATGTAAAAAATACATTTAAAAAAAATAATAATAAAAATTAATCTAAATTACTTAAAAAATGTATTAAAATAAAATAAATAAAAATAAAAATAATAAAATTTAATGTAAAATAAAAATGAAATGAAATAAAAAAACAAAAAAGTAAGACAGTACAACAGTGTTCCATTAGTTACTAATTACTAGACACTCTTACTAATGTATAAACAGTTGTAACTAACGTAACCTTGATGTAAAATATTTCTGAAGAACAATAATAATAAACAAATCACAAACTTGAATGATCAATTTGAGCATTTTCAATCAAATCTCAACAGCATGCTTTAGCCCATGTTAAATCTAAAAGTTTACAGTGTAGCACTTCTGAGTTCATACAATTTGGAGACGTCAGAAGTGTGAGATCAAATTCACAATGACCTTTTTTACTCATTAATTGATTGTTAAGTGGTCAAAGCAAACTTCCATTCATCGCAGTTCAGGTCTAGTGTGTTCTGCTATGTACATCAATTAAAGGAGGAAAAGTGTTTAAATAAATGAATGCAATAACGTGTTTAGAAATTCAGATTTTAACCCTTCAAGTTACTTTATAGCTGACCATTTTCATGCATGTAAACTGCATGGACACAAATTTACTATACACACCTTCCTGTCACGAACTGTAAGAGAAGCACTCTTTCTTCTTGAGTGAGATTTTCAACCACTTCCCAAAACCACTGCAGGAGAAAAACACAAGCATGAGTCTTTAATCTTTTAATATTTATATCCCAATTGAAGCAATGTGGAAATGTGTAAGTATTCATATCCATGGAGGCTCATATTAAATAAATCTGTGTACTGTGTGAAAACTGAGATGCTGTAACATTTTTTTCTGATTCTGATCATCCTGCTCAACGAAGCAGCATAATTGTTGTTGCTGATGGGATACCTGTATAACAGGCTCCTGCAGGTCATAGCCACTGGTGTACTCGGTGTTCCTCTTCCAGTCCATCACATCGATTTCAGGCATGCCTGATAACAGCAGCTCCTGCACAAAGCACACAGGGCCATTAAGCACACAAAAAATAAAGATATAAAATAAAATAATCTGAATTACATTAAAAAATTAAAAATTAAATTATATAAATAAAAATTGTAATTAAATAAAAAACAAATATAATGAAAATAAAATAATAATATAATAATAATACAATCAAAAATAAGATAAAATAAATAAAATAATAATCAAAATTACATTAAAAAATACAAATAAATGAAAAATAATAAAATAATATAATATAAAAAATGAAATGATAAAATACAAAAATTAACAAAATAAAATATAATAATAATAATAAAATAAAAATATATTTTAAAAATATCATAAGATAAAATAAAAAAATAATCAAACATTTATTTTGAAAAAAATTATAAAATAATGTAATATAAAATAAAAAAATGGAATGAAATGAAAAACAAAAATAAACAAAACAAAATAGTAATATAATTTAATATAATAATGATAATAAAATCAAAATTACACCGAAATGAATTAAAATTAAACAATTAATTAAAATAAAAAATATAAAATTAAATTAAAATAAAATAATAAAATGAATAATAATAATAAATAATTAAAATAGTAAATTAAAATAAAATTCTTAAATTAAAAATTATGAACATAAAAAATAAATAAAATAAAAAATAAAACAAAATAAAAAAATTAAATTAAATTTAATAATAATAAAATAATATAATATAAAAAAGAAATGAAATAAAAAATAAACTAAACGAAATAGTAATATAATTTAATAATATAATTTAATAACAAAAATACAATCAAAATTACACAGAAATAAATTTAAATAAAACAATTAATTAATATAAAAAATATCAAATAAAAATTTAATTAAATTAAAATAATAAAATTTACAATATAATAATAGTAATAGTAGTAGTAGTAATAATAATTAAAATAAAATTATTAAATAAAAAAATTTTAAAATAAAAAAATAAAATAAACAAATAAAACAAAATTCAAGTAAAAAATAAAAATAATATAATATAAAATTTAAAAAAACAAAAATAAAACAAAATAGTAATAAAATTTAATATAATAATAATAATAATAATAATAATAATAATAATAATAATAATAATAATAATAATAATATGAAACTTACACAGAAATAAATTAAAATAAAGCAATTATTTAAAATAAAAATGTAAATAATAAAATTAATAATAATATTAATAATAATTAAAATAAAATTATTAAATTAAAAATTATGAAAATAAAAAAACTAAATAAAAATTGTATTTAATAAAACATAAAAAAAAAAGATTAAAATAAAACAAAACAAAATAAGTCTCTAACGTATAAGAGGCGTTTTCCCAAAAAACTTCTGAATGATTGCAGACTTAACAATGTTTGTGTGCAACAGTTTAATAAACAACAAGTGTTGTTTGTTGGTATTGTTAAAACAACAATTATGATATTATCAGACAATAACACCTGCCACCTCCTGTCTGAGACAGAGTTAATTAACCTACCTGTTTCATCCTAATTTATATAACACAACAGACTACATTTGTTTTAACATTCGAGATTTCTTCTTTTTTTTCCATTCAGCACATGAGAGAAAAGCAGTGGTGAGAAGAGCTCCAAATGAAAAATGCAACAGGAGAATATAAAGAGGTAGCAGCAAGAAAACTCATGCAGAGATGAGAGCGGGAATCCACTGACCAGCTCATATTCATCAAAGAGCTGGATGAGCGAGGGGGGGATGAAAGTGTGAAAGCCCTGCAGGAAAGCATTGATCTGCGGCTGAATCGCTCGGGTCATCCTGAGCTCCGTCACCAGCTGCACATACTCCTCCTGACAGACACAGAAACAAGAGAAATCAGACACACACAGAAAAAAAAAACGTCCATCATTCATATCGTCAATCCCGGAGAGACTGCTTTGTACTCTGTAGAATGGGCGACTGAAATAGGGCCAAATGTGTCCAAGTACAATTTATCTGTGCCTAGAGTGTGTATGAGAAGATTCATCCCAAAATATTACATTAATAATGTATTATAACTCCCCGAAACTGACCCTTTTATGCTTTTATGGTGTTTTGGTGACTGTCGCTTTAAATTCAAATGAGATTGTGCTGTTTTCAGTAGAGGGCGGAGCTACAAACAACTACGCCTGAATATTCAGCACAATTTCTCTACTCTTTAGTGACTCACGATGCTACAAAAATCATTTAAATATGCAAATTTGCTGCTTAAATATCTTCTATTATTAAAAAATATTTTTTTAAAAACGTCCATCATTCATATCTTCAATCCCGGAGACACTGCTCTATACTGGGTAGTATAATAATAATAATAATAATAATAATAATAATAACAATAATACATTTAAATTACATACAATAAAATATAATATAAAATAAAAATGAAATCTAATAATAACAAAATAATAATAATAATAATAATTAAAATGACAAATAATTAAAACAAAATTGTTAAAATAAAAAATATGAAAAAACTGTAATAAAATAAAAATAATAATAATAATAAATCAAAATTACAGAAAAATAATTAAGAAAATATAATAAAATAAAAATTAAATTAAAAAAATTAAATAACCATAATAATAATTAAAATAAAATAAATAGAAACAAAATCATTAAAATAAAAAATTTAAAATATAAATAGAATAACAAATTTATATTTAATTTAAATTTAATAATAATAATAAATCTACATTACATAAAAATTAAGAATAAAACAATATATAAAATAAAATGAAATAAAAAAATAATAATTAAAATAAAATAATTATTTTTTTTTAATTATGAAAAAAATGAAATAAAAATAATTAAAATTAAATTAAACTTTATTAAATAGAATAAAAATATTAAATAAAAAATTACTAGAATGCAACAAAACAAAAAATAAATACAAATAAATAAGACCAAAGTGTCCAAGTACAATTTATCAGTGCCTAGAGTGTTTATGTGTGAGTTTCAGCCCAAAAAGACTCCTCATCCCTCCTTTTGGCTTCATGCAAAAAAATCTATCAGGAGGCATGCTTAGTAAGATCACCGTCATATATTGTTTAAACTTTACCAACTTGCAAAACAAAAATGGCTGTGGCGCCGGTTTTACAATGCATGAGCAGCAAGTAGCCTGCTTTTTTGGTGCGCATGTTAACTACCGGACTCGCACCGAAAGAAGAGCAGGTTGCACATAGAGAATAACATCTTTATTTCAGAATTACCACTCTTAATAAATACACTAGCATATGAAGTAAATCATATCTCAATGCATTTACTGGGGCACTGGAGATTTTTACTGGGGCACGTGGCCCAGTAAATTGGGTCTAGCGACGCCCCTGAGTGCATGTATTAATATCACTCAGCAGTTGAGGTAATAGTTCCACTATAACAAGAACTCCTTAAAATAAAGTGTAACCTGTAAATCTGACTATCAGCTTTAACTCCACATTTACCTTGTTGTCTTGGGTGACCTGAATGGTAGTTCCTCCTGGTTTGAGAGGAACCTCTTCCATTGTGCCAAACACATCAGTCTCGACAGAGAAGGTGAGCTCCAGGCCGAGGTCACTGATGTCGTTGTCCAGAATCCACTGAAGATTTTTTGCATACTCTGGGTCAATGGAAGACACATCCTGATAGCTCACTGGGATTCCTGCAAAGAACACACACACACACACACACAAAACACACACTTTTACACACGATACATTCTTGTGTTCAAATGAACAGCATTAACTGACTTCAATGTAGTTAATAAACATGCCTCCGGCTATCTAGAATACTGCTTTAATTCAATTGTGACCACTGGGTCAATTGTGTTTGTAAACAGAGCAGAGTTTCTGCCGGTTTCACCAAGTCAAATTTAAGACCCTTTTAAGACCACTATAAATGAAATTATAGACTTATAGGCAACACGGTGGCTCAGTGGTCAGCACTGACGTCTCACAGCAAAAAGATCGCTGGTTTGAGTCCCAGCTGGGCCAGTTAGCATTTGTGTGTGGAGTTTGCATGTTCTCCCCATGTTGGTGTGGGTTTCCTCAGGGTGCTTCGGCTTCCCCGACAGTCCAAACACATGCGCTATAGGGGAATTGGATGAACTAAATTGGTTGTAGTGTATGAGTGTGTGTGTGTGAATGAGTGTGTATGGGTGTTTCCCAGTACTGGGTTGCAACTGGAAGGGCATCCACTGCGTAAAACATATGCTGGAATAATTGGCGGTTCATTCCGCTGTGGTGACCCCTGATAAATCAGAAACTAAGCTGAAGGAAACTGAAGGAATTTTAAAGACTTAAGACCCCACGAACACCCTGATATCATTAACGGCAGTGCCAATATGTGGTCTTCATTCAATTAAAGCATCCGCTGTATGCAAGTTCTAATCGGTACATGCAAACGTGCAATACACAACGTGCAGATTCGAGGTTAATTCTCAGTACTGTGACAGTATGATAGCAAACACTATGTGAGTGGAATGTGTTACCCAGAATATGCTTGTAAAAGGAGCGTGTGAAGTAGATGTTCACCAGCTGTCGATGATAGAGTGCCAGACCCAGGATTTGACCAGCAAATCGGAAGTAGTTCAGATGATCCGGGTTTACAGAGGAGTTACTGTTGGGTTGAAATGTGGTACCTGTAAAATAAGGCAGTACACATGTACACATGCAATGCAGGAATTCAAATAAAATTGAACAAACCAAAGAGTGTTTACAATGTATAACTGCAATACAAGCAGATGATCTGGATCAGGGTGCAATTTTGTTATGGTGTGGTGAGTTAGACCATGCCCACAATAAGACGTTTTAGTTTAAATATGTTAATAAAATAAAAATTTGCATTAAAAATGAAGGAAAATAACAAAAAAAATGTAAACATAAAAGAAAATATATAATATAAAATTTTAATTAAATAAAATGAAATAAAAACAAATAAAATAATAATAATAATAAAAATAATAATAAAATAACTAATTAATTTAAATAAAATTATTAAAATAAAACGAACTTAAGATAAAAAATATTAATTTAATTAAAATAAAAAATAAAAATCATTAAAATAAAAAAATATTAAAATAATTTCGCAATTTTAGCTTTCGAAAACGATGCCATTTTAGCCATGTGACCAATTCAGCTACTATGGTGGACAACATTGTAAAGCAGATGTTTTGACCACGTCCATTTTGACAGCTTTATTAAAAAAGCAATGTCAGATTACACATGCAGTTTGTATGCAGAATGTTTACTGGGAGCTGTTGTTTAGAAGTAGACCGCAGTTGCTACATGTTGCCACGACTTTTCGAAAAGACGGAAAGTAAATAGGCGGATATGACGCAGGTAAAAGCATCTAATGTCTGTGCACATGCGCAGAATGCTTAGAGAACAGCCCTCCACTTGGCAAACCCTAAATAACGTATTTTAGATCTGCTAAAATGTAAACAGCGCCATCTAGTGGATTTTTCATCTGAAATGTGCATTGAAATGTATACAAAGCAACATAATTCATGTTTTTGAAACTACTGAAATTTATAGAGCTGTCTTTATGTGATGAGCAGGACACCCCTGTAATATAATAAAGCAATGACTAAATAATATTCCTGGCCAGTAATCTAAAACATTCGGCGATTCAGAAGTTGTCTGTGTAGGATTCTGATGGTATGATATCCTAGGATAAAGATATCATGGTATCACGGTATTGTGATTACTGCTCTAAAAGTAAGAGTAAAGTAAAAAAACAACAACTTTTCCCCCCATTAAACACAAATTAGGTTATTTTAAGAAACATTTCAAATATTTTAGAACAGTAAACATGTCAGGCTATATAATTCTGCTGTCTTCAATAGTTTCAAAAGCGGTTTGTTTCTTAAATGTTTCCTGAATCACAGCAGCTTTTAATGTGGAGGGTCTTATTCTGCTGGAGATACTATTGCACTAAAAAACTGAATGTATATACACTACCTGACGAAAGTCTTGTCGCCAAGTTTTAGGAACAGCAAATAATAACTTGACTTCTAGTTGATCATTTGGTATCAAGAGTGGCTTATATAAAAGGCAAAGGCCTCTAGATTACGCTTATTTGACCAAAATAAAATATGATCATGCCTTGAATTTTAATTATTTAATTAGGACAGTAAGGTCTGACTTTGCTTTGACTAAAGTCTCATCACTGAACCTTCAATAATGTCCAGTATAGAATATGTGATCATGCTGCAGTGGAAACAGAATGAATATTGTGTGTGACTCCATCATGAGCTTGGAGGACTGCATCCATACATCTCTGCAATGACTCAAATCACTGATTAATCTGATTAACCTTCTTGCAGGACTCCCAGAGTTCATCAAGATTCTTCAATGCCTCCTCCATCTTACCCTTGACATGCTCAATAATGTTCATGTCTGGTGACTGGGCTGGCCAATCCTGGAGCACCTTCTTTGCTTTCGGGATCTTTGATGTGGAGGCTGAAGTATGAGAAGGAGCGCTATCCTGCTGAAGAATTCCCCCTCTCCTGTGGTTTGTAATGTAATAGGCAGCACAAATGTTTTGATACCTCAGGCTGTTGATGTTGCCATCCACTCTGCAGATCTCTCCTACGCCCCCATTCTGAATGGAACACCAAACCATGAGGTTTCCTTCACCAAACTTGACTGATTTCTTGTGTAAATCTTGGCTCCATGTGGGTTCCAGTAGGTCTTCTGCAGTATTTGTGATGATTGGGATGCAGTTCAACTGATGATCGGAAAAATCGACCTTCTTCCACTTTACTAAATGATCAACTAGAAGTTATTATTTCTTGCTCTTACAACTGGGATCCAAGAAAAGACTTTTGTCAGGTAGTGTATATATATATACACAAAAAATTAAGATAAACCATAGGAACCATTACAGAAAATTTTAGCAGGTTTAAAACCGTGACTTTTCCAAACCGTGGTAAACCTTGAAACCTAGTCTGTAGCGGGCTGGTTCTTATAGAAGAGGGTTATCTACTTCAGCATAAATCACAGAGGAGACGGTTCATCTGAAGGCTAGGCCCACTAGCCAATTTCTCTGCTGATTTTCAGTCATAAGCTTCATTTGTAGAGCCAAGAGTCAGAGCCAGTCACTGCGTGCGGCCACATCTCTCAGCGGGTGGGACTGTAATGGCCTCAGTGACTCCCTGCTGCGTTCAGACCCTTGGCAGTGACCAATGAGCTTCCTCACACTCTGAAAAAAACTGACAAGCCATTGTCTGGCACAGATCTCATCCAATCTTTTGGCCTCGAATGGTAAAAGCAGACTGTTATATGGTGATTGTGCAAGCGGCTGCTTTTCTAGGGCTCTCCTGGACGTCTGTTTTATAGATTGTTAGTATTTTTTTCATTAAATCTGCACATGTCATTTGCATTGTAGAAGTGCAGTCGCAATTCTGCACAGTCTTGTAAGCAAAATTCAGCAGTTACTCCACAATATATTGTTTTAGCATTGATATATATCGCAATGTGCACGTCCACAATAGTCACATCACAAGATATGCAATGTCGAGTCTGGATTATAGCACACTGATTTAGTTGCCAGAGAACTCATGATTTGTAGAGTCACTGCTACATTTAAAATAGAGTGAAAGTTTATCACTTGCATGTGTTTTTAAGGCCTGTGACTGAGCATTTCAAGAGTTTAGAACATTTGAGCACAAAAATGTATGATGTTTAGAGATTATTTATACTATTTATGCAAAAAAAAACTACTTAGAACTTTTATCTTGTTTCTAGTCCAAATATCTAGATTTCAACGCAAAAACGAGATTATTTTACTAACCCCACTGGCAGATCATTTAGTTTGTTTTAAGGACAAACTTTCTCAGCTTTTCAGAATGCCGCGAACGCACCCAGAGTCACATGACAAGAACGGACCAATCAGATTCATACTTTTCATACATTTGGGTAGACTAAGTACATCCGACAAACACAGAAGACCCAAACACTGCAGTGCTTTTTATTTGTCTCCATAAATAAAACCTGTATCAGCGTCGCAGCAATGTTTTATCAGCTTGTCATATTCGGTTTATGGTTGTCTAGCAACCATTTTAGTCATGTGACGTAGTCATGTGACCAATTCAGCTAACATGGTGGATGACAGATGTTTTGATCCTGTCCAATTGGGCAGATTTATTAAAGATTTACTGGGAGCTGTTCAGAAGCAGATCATGGTTGCGACATGTTGCCACAACGTTTCAAAGAGACAGAGTAAACAAGCAGCAAGCAAATATGACGCAGGTAAAAGCGTCTTATAGCCTTTGGCAGATCATTTTGCTTGTTTTAAGGACAAACTTTCTCAGCTTTTCAGAATGTTGCGAACGCACTCCGAGTCACATGACAAGAACGGACCAATCAGATTCATACTGTTCATACATTTCGGTAGACTAAGTACATCCGACAAACACAGAAGACCCAAACACTGCAGTGCTTTTTATTTGTCTCCATAAAAAAAAACTGTATCAGCGTTGCAGCAATGTTTTGTCAGCTTGTCATATTCGGTTTATGGTTGTCTAGCAACCATTTTAGTCATGTGACGTAGTCATGTGACCAATTCAGCTAACATGGTGGATGACATTGTAAAACAGATGTTTTGATCCTGTCCAATTGGGCAGACTTGTTAAAGACTTACTGGGAGCTGTTCAGAAGCAGATCATGGTTGCGATATGTTGCCACAAAGTTTCAAAGAGACAGCGTAAACAAGCAGCAAGCGGATATGACGCAGGTAAAAGCGTCTCATAGCCTTTGGCAGATCATTTAGCTTGTTTTAAGAACTATTAATATGACTTATTTCTTCCGATGATGAAACAAAACAATATTTTTACTTGACCCAACACTTTTTAGCTATTTGGACTTGAAACAAGACAAAGTAAAGTAAAAAAAGCAGTTTTGCATTGTGATTATTCAATTTCTGTACCTGAATACTGTTCAGCTCTCCATCAAATAGAGCCATTTAAACCATCTTTTGAAACTGTACTCATATCACAATAACGCAGACAATTAAGATATCGCAATGTCAGATTTTTCCAATATCATGGGTCATATCACCTAATTCCTTTCATTGTTCGCTGCATTGCATGTAAATTCTTTGAAATATTAGCGCAACGATATCAGCGCAACGATAGCTCACCCAATAATTTCATTTTACTCAATATGGTTTCAAACCTCTAATTTCTTTTTTTTTTTTACTGAACACAAAAGAAAGTATTCTGGAGGAGAAAAACTTAATTATTAATTTCCAAAAGCTATTGCATTAAATAGTTACAGATTTCCAGCATTCTTCAAAACATCTTCTGTGTTCAACAAAGTAAAGAAAGTCAAACATGATTGTGACACATGAAGTAAAGCTGAACTTATATTATTAGTAAATTCAACATTCAACTTGCACAATGGTGCTAAAAGTCTAAAAGCATCTTAGAATTCTTATATCAAGAAGCCAAACACATGGTCTTGTCTTCAGAAATAATATGCCAAAATAATACATTTTTTCACTTAAAACAAGCTAGATAATCTGCCAATGGGGTAAGAGAAGTAATCGTATGTCAAAAGGAAAAACTAAATTATTCTGTTTACCACATTGACAGATTATTTAGCTTGTTTTAAGTGAAAAATTTTATTATTTTGGCTTATTATTTCTGAAAACAAGACAATATGTTTTGCTTGTCTATAAAATGCTTCTTGATTTAAAGGGCACATAGTTTACCTCTTTTTTTATGATTTAATATTAATATTATGGTTCTTCTGAGTGTGTCAGTTTAGCTTCAGTTTAAAACACAATTCAGATTGTTTTATTATAATATGTTAAAAAGTGTCATGTTGGGGGCGTGTCCACAGCTCGCTGATTTAGGGGTGTGTTGCTTCACATGTAGACTAGTTTCGGCTTCCCGCCCAACGTAACAAGGGGGCGGGGCCATGACCCGCTCTGTGTTTGCAACAGAGTCTGACAGGCAGATTGAAAGGAGGAGGAGAGGATCAGCATTCAGTCGTACATGTACGACTCGGACACAGACCAAGCAGAGAGTACAAAATCAATCGTCGCGCCACGCATTTTTGAATTGTAAACATAGGTTTCTGCTGCGGTCCGCGGCGCCCAGCCGTCGACTTGAGTGTACCCTGATAGAAACCGATGTTTAGAATTCTAAACGCATGCTAGTTAAGATCACAGGGAGCTTCTGGGATCGCGAGAAATGCAAACGGCTGAAGTATAAGGTAGACTCGATGAGAAGAACACATGTTTGCAAACCTACCTAAAGATACAACCAATAATTCCGATTAGAGTGATAATGTGGAGAATATTGAACTTGTGTTGAGCCCAATGAGCCTTGCATCTAAACAAGCAAGCGTGTTCCTTTAGTAATATTGCTTCGACTCACGCTGAAAATGGCGGACGTGAATCAACAAACTGAGGATATGATGACGCGCCTGTCAATCAATATTGGTGGGCGGGGGGACCGCACTCCTATGTAAAGTTGCGGTCGGTCTGAAAACCGCTCCAATTGGTCCACCGTTTTTTATGTTGTTAAATTGAAAAAAAAGCACTGGGTGTGCTTATATCACCCCAATATGACGGTCTATACACCATACATGCACATATGTCTGTCCAAACAACTTGAAAAGTAGATTTTTTACCATAGGTGCCCTTTAAGAAAATGTTTCTTGATTTAATAAATTTTTTAGATATTTAGATTAGAAACAAGACAGAAAATCTAGGTAAGAAAAGCATTTTTTTGCAGTGCAGGAATTGTGTATCTCATTTAAATAAGTAGTTTGAACAAAACAATGTGTGTATATATATATATAAATAAAAAACATTCAATCTAGTCAATCGGCACTTTATGAACTGCTGTTAGTGTGACACAAACATTTTAACTGCACTGTATTTAAACGATGATGTAATTTACCATCGGCAGATTGCGTGAAGAGTGCATAATCAGGGTTGATGATCTCATTGGAAAGAATGTCAAACCACTCTCTGACCACTCCCTGACCCTGTGGAGGAAACACACAATAAATGCTTCAATCCCACATCTATGGTCTTGATACTGTGGTAAAACAGCCTATATAGGCACACACACAAAAAAATACACATGAAGGTATTTTAAGAATCTTTAATAAACCCTTGATGTAAAGCAGGTTAGTGACTAAGATGCCTAGTTTTGGTCACATTAAGACGTTTTTATTTTCTTTTATTTATTACTACAGTCTATAGACAGCAAATTAGCTTTGGTTATGGGTTTTAAAAGAAAAGGGTGTTTCTTTTTTGGAAGAGATGCAGTAGGTAGATTACCAATTTGCCCAAAAAATAAAAGTCTGCCATCCTTAACTCATTATCAGCTTGTTTTAATCCCATAAAACATACAAAAACCAATCTATCTGGGAGAATGTCAGCTACCAAAAAAAATCTCTTCACCCACTTACTCCAATAGTGTTTACTTTTTCTACCACAGCAATGAATTTGTGTGGAGATCTGCTTGATTACTGACATTCTTCCAAATATCTAAGTGTTTAGCAGAAGAAAGATACTGGATGGAGGCATAGTAAATGATCACAATTTTCATTTTTGGGTGAAATACCTTTTAAACCCAATAAAAAGAGTTGATCATCCTAGCTTTGGTTATTAGCTTAGCAGCATTCAAATGTTGCACTGGTTTATCTCTATACTATCATCACAAAGCCTTTGGATTGTCCATGGATTATTAATAAAGTAAAAAAAAAACACTATTTTACATCATATTGCTTTAGTAATAGTAGTTTCAATAGCCGCATTTCCACTATCGGGCCAGTGCGAGCCAGGGCTTTAATCGGGCCAGGCCGGGCCAATAGCCCGGGAGGTTGAGAAATGAGGCCGAAATCATGTAGCGTTTCCACTGTCGGGCTAGTTGCTCGCAGCGCGTCACGCAAACACCACCCCCAGAACGTCCCCCGAATCAAACGTCACACAACCCGTCACACAACCCGCCCACTTCAGCGGGAACAAAAAACTCAAATTATAACCACAAACACAACCTGGCATCACTACGAGAGCTGGAAGATGGAGAACACCGAAGCGATTGCTTTTTTACTGTTTGTGGTCTGTTGGTGTAAGGCCAGACAGCGATCCCTGGATAAGGACAATCGAGTTCGGCGGGATTTACGTCGAACACAGATTTTGGCTGTAAGGCGCAAAAGAGCAGCCGAGCGACGAGAACGACGATAGCAAAACAAATGTAAGGGAAGAAAGCATCTTGTCTCCTCTTTACCTGACAGGAAAACTCCGCCTTTGTACGTAACCCTGCCCCGAAGCCCCAGTTGGCCCTCCTTGGCCCAAGGTATTCGGCGGGCCGAAAAAGGCCGGACGCTGGCCCCAAGGAAGCCCCGCTTTGGCCCGATTACGCCCCGGAAGTGATAGTGGAAACGCGACTGGCCTTGGCTCGCCCTGGCTCGCTCGCTTTAGGCGCGATAGTGGAAACGCGGCTAATGTAATGAGTAGCCCAGTCTGACTTGTTGTTTAATGGCATTAGTAAGTACTAAGGGCTAATGACATGTTAAATAGGTAACACTTTAGTGTAAGTAACAATTCACATTTACAACTGGCTTATTACCTGCCTATTATTAAGGTATTAATTGTTTATTAGTAGTTATAAAGTCATATTCTCCAATTCTACAATACCTAAACTTGACTACTACCTTATTAACTATTAATAAGCAGCTAATAAGAAGTGTATTGAGCTAAAAGTCTTAGTTAATGGTTTGTTAATAGCCTGAACTGTACATTAAAATAGGTAACACTTTAGTTTGTCACAATTAACAGTATTAACATACCACTGACTTACACAATTAGCTTAATAATCTACTAATTAGCTGTTTATTAAGAGGTAGCTTGGTAGTAGATGGGTTTACTTTAGGTTTTGGGATGCAAAATAAGATCGTACTTATTGGTGTGTAAAACATAGGCTGGAATAGTTGGCGGTTCATTCTGCTGTGGCAATCTCTGATAAATAAGGGGCTAAGCTGAAGAAAAATGAATGAACCAAACAAACCATTAACAAACACTACTAGCTTAATAACCTGCTATTTAGCTGTTTATTAATAGTTAATGAAATAGTAGTTGGGTTTAGGTATTGGTAGGATAAGGGATGTAGAATAAGACCAAACTTTATAACTACTAATGAACACTTAATATCTTAATAATAGGCAGATAATGATACGCATTAGTTAATAGCATGAATTGTGACCTAAACTAAAGTGTTACCTTAAAATAAAGTGTGACTGTTCAATTTTACCATTCCCTCTTCACCGTGAAACCGCACGGCGATGCCTTGCTTGAGTTTCTCATTGGAGGACTTGGATACGACTTCACAGCTGCTTCTGAATAATGAATCTGAAACGAGATGATAGCAAAAACAAGATGGAGAAGGTACAAGAGAAACCTTCAGAAAGAAATGCAGGGTGGTCGGGAGAGCTTAATGCACTGCAATTTAAGAAAACACATGCAATTACAAAAAACGCCAGCAAATTAGGAAAAGATCCTCATTGGTTTGACAGCATACGTGTTGCAAATCCTCACAACGCAAACAAATTAGCCAGCGTCAGGACGTGGACGCACTGGGGCACTGTTTTTGCACATGTCAGTGTTTGCGATTAGATTACATCAAAAAGAACACCTCGACAAACTATAATCTAAATCTACAACCCTCAAACAAACAATGCAGCTAGTTGTTTTTCAACAGGAAGCTAATAAAGAATGTGTGTGCTAAATTTGTGTAAGTGGTTCAGAAAACGCTTATTAGATATGGAGTACATGTCATTGTAATAACAAGACACAGACGCATTCATAGCTGTACATCACGGTTTATTTTGAAAGGTAAGAGTCTTCAGAACAACAAACGCATTTGGTCCACTGACACAATAGTGTTGAATTATGAACGGTTATTCATTTGTTTACACCACTGTTTCTTCCGGAGATCTGTTGTTTACATTGTTTACTATGTGAAAACATCGTTTTTGTAGCAAAAAGCAAGACGATGTCATAGCTTGCAGTGTTACAAATAAAATTAGACTACGAACTGAATAAAAAGTCAAAGTTATAGTTAAAATCTAAACAAAGTAGTCGAGTGTTTTGGCGTTCTGCATATGCATATCTGTGAGCCACTTTTAGCAAGTAACTTACTTTTTAGTTTGACGGATGGAGAATTTAGCCAATGGGTGCCAAGGTTATTATAGTAAACAAAAATGAACGAAAAAAACGAAAACTAGAATTGAAAAATTAATTTTCGTTAACTGAAATAAAAATAAAAGTTAAAAAAATAGAACTAACTGAAACTAGCTAAAATTATAGCAAAAACATCCTTCGTTTTCGTCTTTGTAAATGTATTTAATACATAAGCCTACTGTATGCCTTTTAGAAGTAAATCTATTTACATCCCGGCGCTGCCAGGTGTTTGACCGTACAGCACCTCAGAGTCTGTAATCCTGCTGCCATTGGCCAGATCAAGCCGGTTCTCCTCCAGTCAGTCCTTGCTGTTGCTCCCGCAACAAAAAACAACAGCAACATGATGACAGCATTAAATACAAGCCGAGCAGAGAGTTAAAAGTGTTAATTTACCACATTTGTGCCCAATAATGGGTTGATTTTCTCTATTATCGATCGTGAATGCATCTTTCTTTTTAACCAGAACTTCTAAGTGAACCGGTTGAACTAATTCACCAAACCGAACTGAATCATTTGACATGATTCGCATCTCCAGTGAGCACTTATCCACAAACTACTTACTTTTTATCATGCCTGATACTCGCCTCTGACTCGAAATAAACCAATATATACGGAGTTATTCAGTTATTAGAACAGCAAACTGGGATCAGATTTGAGAAGCGATGAGCCGATAATACTGCGCATGCTGTGATTGAACTAAACTGCATCGCGGGTACACAGAGCCTTAACGAGAAGATCTGGTGAAATATACGTTTATTTCACAACAGAAAGTCATAATGGAGTTTAAATAAGTGAATCATGCTTCAGTTGGGTTGCAAAACGTCACTGTAAGAACCTTTTCAGATCATGGTGATGTTTTAACTGACTGAAATTATGATGGCGGACTACAAATTTTTATATTTTGAGTTTAAACTTGGGAAGGTCACAAAAGATCAGGTTCATATTTAAGATCCGAACTTCCCATCACTACTGTGTATCTAACCTCAGAAGCAGCCTTGCACACATATTTTACTTAAGGCTGCCATCTTGTGGGCTGTTGTATTTAAATGTGAGAATGGCTAGATGGTAGTGGTAGATGATAGTGTTCTGGTATCAAAAAAAATGAGTCTATCTTTGGTTGAGTTTTTATTATAAAATATTTATTTTGATGATTTTGAACATCAAATATCCTAGTTTACAAAAAAAAACAACAAAAAAAACATCAAACTAACACTGAAACTAATAAAAACTAAACTAAAACTAAGCAATTTCAAAATATAAAAACTAATAAAAACTAGTAAATCTGAATTTGGAAACAAAAAGTCAAAACAAAATAAAACTAATCAAAAATCCAAAACTGTTATAACCTTAATGGGTGCGTAATTCGTTCACGTTTTTGGGTCCCCTTGAAACATTTGCGTTGTGTTCCCTGCTATTTGCATGTGTTGTGAGAAAATGCAGCGTGTTTTCTTTATCTGCGTTTGTGAGGATTTGCAACGCGTGTGTGGTCAAACCAATTAATTTGCTGGTGTATTCATTTACCTCTGTGCACGAGAAGGATGTCGTTTTCATTAACCGGCCGATGCACCATATCGGAGTCTGGCTGTCCAGCAAGAAGATGTTCATAAAACCACTCACACCGGTCTTTAAACGGCTAACAAGGAGAAGAAAAGAAGGAAGTGACTGATGCAGATGCAAACTGGTGCAAATGTCTGTTAAAGTGTCAGAGAGATAAAAGAGTGTGTTCCTACAGATGGTTTATTAAGCCCACTCACCTGTGTGAGGCACACATATTATTGCAAATATCTTTAAATGAATCCAATATGGACCCTTTTCATCTTTTCATCGCATCTTAGATCCTTTAATTACTTTTATTTTTAAAAAAGGTATGAACACATTTGTATTTTTGTATGTATTGTATCATCTTTGCATCAAAATATTTATTATTGTAGGAACAACAAATAATAACTTGACTTCTAGTTAGTTATTTGGTATCAGAAGTGTCTTATATGAAAGCCAAAGGCCTCCAGATTTTTGGGGGGGATTTTGACTGATTTCATTAGGACAGTAAGCTCTGACTTTGCTTAGACAAAAGTCTGCTCACTGAACCTTCAATAATGTCCAGTATAGAATATGTGGTCATGCTGCAGTGGAAACAGAATGAATATTGTGTCTGACTCCATCATGAGCTTGGAGGACTGCATCTATACATCTCTGCAATGACTCAAATCACTGATTAATAAAGTCATCTGGAATGGCAAAGAAAGCCTTCTTGCAGGACTCCCAGAGTTCATCAAGATTCTTTGTGTTCATCTTTAACGCCTCCTCCATCTTACCCCAGACATGCTCAATAATGTTCATCTCTGGTGACTGGGCTGGCCAATCCTGGAGCACCTTCTTTGCTTTCAGGAGCTTTGATGTGGAGGCTGAAGTATGAGAAGGAGCGCTATCCTGCTGGAGAATTCGCCCTCTCCTGTGGTTTGTAATGTAATGGGCAGCACAAATGTCTTGATAATGTCCAGATCTCTCACACACGCCCATACTGAATGTAACCCCAAACCATGATTTTTCCTTCACCAAACTTGACTGATTTCTAATTCTTGGGTCCATGCGGGTTCCAGTAGGTCTTCTGCAGTATTTGTGATGATTGGGCCTTCAACCTTCTGCCACTTTTCCAAATGATCATCTAGAAGTCAAGTTATTTTGTTGCTCTTACAACTGGGATCGACGCCAAGACTTGTAGTGTACTAGTAGTCATAGTAGTTTATTTATATAGCACATTTTTACAACACAGAGATGCCCAAAGTGCTAATCACAATGAATACTGATTTAAGTAACAAATCAAACAGCACATAAATAACAATGAGAACATAAAACAAACCCCTCAACATTCAAAAGGCTCAAATGCTTAAGGACGAAGATGCAATTTCAGAAGGCTTTTAAAACCAAGTTAAGTTGATTTTAAGTCTCTCGTCATGCTTACCTGGCCCTTGATAATGTGCATAAAGCGAGACATGAGCTCAGGACACTCCAGCAGAAAGTGAAAGTGGTTGAAGATGATTTTGGGATTCCTAAACACAAGTAGACATACACACATCTAGCCGTGAACATACAGTCAGAATTATTAGCCCTCCTGTTAAACCTGAACACATTTCTAAACATAATAGTTTTAATAACTCATCTCTAATAACTGATTTATTTTATCTTTGCCATGATGACAGTAAATAATATTAGACTAGATATTCTTCAAGATACTAGTATTCAGCTTAAAGTAACATTTAAAGCAGGGGTCACCAATCTCGGTCCTGGAGGGCCGGTGTCCCTGCGGGTTTTAGCTCTAACTTCCCTCAACACACCTGCCTGGATGTTTCAAGTATACCTAGTAAGACCTTGATTAGTTTGTTCAGGTGTGCTTGATTAGGGTTGGAGCTAAAATCTGCAGGACACCGGCCCTCCAGGAACAAGTTTGGTGACCTTTGATTTAAAGGCTTAACTAGCTTAATTAGGGTAATCATGCATTGTTTAACAGTGGTTTGTTCTGTAGACAGTTGAAACAAAGTATTGCTTAGGGGTTGTGGAAATATACATTTATACAATCTAGTTTCAAATTAACAGTCTGGATAAATATATATATAAATATAAACATATGCTGGATAAATTGGCGGTTCATTCCGCTGTGGCGACCCCTGATTGATAAAGGGACTAAGCCGAAAAGAAAATGAATGAATAAACACAAAAATCTTACTACTAAATGTAACTCACATAGACTACTTTTATAATGGTTTTATAATGGTTGTAATCATGTTTTTTCTTCAGCTTAGCAGATGTACGCTAAATGTATCAGTCAAAATGAACAAATGCTCTCGACTTACCTCGTCACAAAACATTTCAGCACTTCATCATGTTTGCAGACAAACTCGATGAATCGTGGGGAGGTCATGCTAGATATCAGGGACAGAAAAAGCAAATGAAGGATGAGTATGCGGGCTCTCAGACTTCACATTGAGAGTGTATAAATGATGCAGTTTAATAAGAACAATTTAATGATGTAGTAACATTAACATCAGAGAGGCAGCTTGCAGGGTCAGGTGGTGAGGAGACATTATGAACATGATTAAATACACTCATCTTGATTCTCTTGTACTCCTAATGAACTTTATTAAGGTCAAATTGCACAGTTCTGCACAAAGCTGTAGAATGGCCCAGCCAATCACCTGACTTGAATCCAATATAGAATACAAAATAAAGCTTAGATTTGATAGACGAGACCCACAGAAGCATTAAGATTTGGACACTCTGTTGAAGTCTGTGAGAAACTCACACCTGAGCAATGCATGTGACTTCGTTCTCCATATGAGAGACGTCTTTAAGCTGCCAGCAGCAATAAAGACTATAAAGTATTAAATATGTTTCAGTAGTTCAGCGCTTTCTCCTTGTGTCATTCCAGTGTTATTACAAACAACTCATTTTCTTTTGTTTTATGTTTGCTTTCTTTGGGTTTTTACCAAAATCTGGTTCAATTCCATGTCAACAGCTCCTTTAAAAAATATTATTCCCAGGGAAGAACCTGAAGTGTTCAACACTTATTTCCCTCACTGTATTTGGAGAATTTTGCTTTCACAATCCAAAATAAATTAAGTAATTCAAAGTCAGCGCCTGATAGCTCCGCCTCTTCCACTACGTGAGCAAAACAAATGGGTGGACGCATGAACAGACGGATGGATGGACGAATGGAGGGATGGATTTTATTCTATCATTTATTTATTTATATATTTGTTTGTTTGTTTGTAATTTTATTTATTTATTTGTTTGTTTGTCATTTTATTTATTTATTTGTTTGTTTGTCATTTTATTTATTTATTTATTTATTTATCTTTTTTTTTATTTATTTATTTGTTTGTAATTTTATGTATTTATTTATTTTATTGTTTGTCACTTTATTTATTTATTCATTTATTTACTTATCATTTTATTTATTTATCATTTTATTAATTTATCATTTTTTTATTTATTTGTTGGTTTGTTTGTCCTTTTATTTATTTATCTATCATTTTATTTATTTATTTATTTATTTATTTATTTATTTATTTATGTATTATCATTTTATTTCTTGATCATTTTATTAGTTTATTTATCATTTTATTTATTTATTGATTTGTTTGTTTGTCATTTTATTTATTTATCTATCATTTTATTTATTTATTTACCTTTTTATTTATTTATCATTTTATTTCTTGATCATTTTATTTGTTTATTTATTTATTTACTATTTATTCACTTCTTTATCCATTAATTCAACTATCCATACATTCATGTATTAATTTAATTAATTAATCATTAAGAAAAATCTAATTAAATTGATGTTTTTATTAATTTATTCATAATTTATTCATCAATTCGTTTATTTATTCATTAAATTAATGTACTTATTCATTCATTTATTCTTTTAGTCATTCATTTATTTATTAGTTAATTTATTTATGTATTCAATCATTCATTCATCCATCCATCCATAAATTAATTAACCCATTCATTCAGTAAATGAATTTACTTATTTAATTATTTATTCATTTATTCATTTTTATTAATTAATTCATTCATTCTTTCATTGTCATTTATTGATTCATTCAGTCATATTTATTCATGCTCATTAGCTCCGCCCCTTCTGCTACATGAGCAAAACGAATGGATGGAAGCCCAGACAACAAAAAGATGGATGGATGGATGGATGGATACAACAAAAAGATTGATGGAGAGATGGATGTAATCAACAAAAAGATAGATGGATGGATGGATGGATTGATGGATGGATGGATGGATGGATGGATGGATGGATGGATGGATACAACAAAAAGATTGATGGAGAGATTGATGTAATCAACAAAAAGATGGATGGATGGATGGATGGATATTAACAATAAAAAGATGGATGGATGGATATTAACAATAAAAAGATGGATAGACGGAACGACGGATGGACGGATAGATGGATGGACGGACGGAAGGATGGACGGACGGATGGACACAGATAGATGGATGGATGGATAAATGAATAAATTATCTAATAAATGAATGAATAAGTGAATGAATGAATAATTGAATAGATGGATAAATAAATGAATGAATAAATAAATAAATTAATTAATTAATAAATAAATTAATGAATAAATGAATAGTTGAGTGTGTGAAGTGTCCAACATTACACACTTGTTTTTAACGGTTGAATAAGTGCATCATTCGGGTATTTAAAGAGCACTCTTTAGACTTACACTTGTACTATAAAATGGCGCAGTATAGTATTTGCATAAGGATGTGATTTGGGACGCACCTGTTTACTGCTGAACTATAGAAATGATAGTTACTCAGAGCTCAGACTCACCCGTGTGGCATCTGACAGGAGCAGCACATGTAGAAGGCCTGGATGACAGCGCTCAGGCGATTGGCGATCATTGAGATGACATCCTGACCGTCAGCGTAAACCTCGGGCGTCTTCATCACAGAACTGGCATCCAGCAGAAGCGGAGGGTTTTCACTGGAAACTGAGGGGTCAACTTCCTGCTTTTTCAGGAAGAGAGAGGCGATGTCATTTCCTGAGGACGAGCGTGTGGCGTCTGTGATCTCCTTCTCCAGCTCGGTGGAGATGAGCACCAACCATTCATCCAGAGAGTGCCATAACAGCTCCAGAGGCTGAAATAATCACAAGACAACATTACTGCAACACAGCTGTGCCACACAAGATATCAGGGTTGATGTTGTTGGGTCATTTGTTTACTTTGCCTTTTTATTGCCCTAAACCTTTCTTATTTTACAATATGATGCTGTTGTTGTTTTATTTACTTTACCTTTTTATTTTTATTTATTCTTTTATTTATTATTATTTTTAATTTATTTATTCATTTATACATAAATTTATTTATTATTTAAATTATCCTTTTATGTATTCTTTTATTTTTCCTTTATTTGTTAGTTTACTTTAAGTATTTATTCATTTATTTATTTATTCAATCAATTATTTACTTGTTTATTTATTTATTCATTTACTTATTTATTCATATATTCCTTTATTTATTTATTCATTTACATATTAATTAATTTATTCATTTATTTGTTCATTTACTCATTTATTTACTTAATTATTTATTTATTCATTTATTTATTTATTCATTCAATTATTTATTTACTTATTTACATATTCATTTATTCATTTACTTATTTTCTTAATTTATTTATTCATTTGTTTACTTATTTATTTATTCATTTATTTATTTATTTACTTATTTGCTCATTTATTTATTTATTCTTTTATTTATTTATTTATCCAATCATTCATTTATTCACTTATTCATTCATTCAATCATTTACTCGTTTTTTATTCATTTATTTACTTATTTATTTTGTCATTTATTTATTTATTCATTTATTCCTTTATTTATTTACTTATTCATTCATTCATTCATTCATTCATTCACTTATTTATTCATTCAATCATTTACTCATTTATTTATTCATTTATTTACTTTATTTATTAATTTACTTATTACTGTATTCATTCATACATTCATCCATCCATCCTTTTATTCATTTGTTTATTTATTCATTTACTTATTAGTTTATTTATTTACTTGTTTATTTACTTCATTCATTCATTTTCTTTTCGGCTTAGTCCCTTTATCCATCCATCCATCCATCCATCCATCCTTTTATTCATTTGTTTATTTATTCATTTACTTATTTACTTGTTTATTTCATTCATTCATTCATTCATTCATTCATTTTCTTTTCGGCTTAATCCCTTTATTGATCTGGGGTCGCCACAGCGGAATGAACCGCCAACTTATCCAACATTTGTTTTATGCAGCGGATGCCCTTCCAGCTGCAACCCATCACTGGGAAACACATTCACACACACATACACTACGAACAACTTAGCTTACCCAATTCACCTGCACCTGTATCTTTGGACTGTGGGGAAACCGGAGCACCCGGAGGAAACCCACGCGAACGCAGGGAGAAACTCCACACAGAAACACCAACTGACCCAGCCGAGGCTCGAACCAGCGACCTTCTTGCTGTGAGGCGACAGCACTACCTACTGCGCCACTAATAAAGGAAAATCCGCCTATCACTATATACGAAAAGAATCAAACACTCACCTTAAACACTTGGCTACGGGGCGTCTTATTTCCATTGTAGCCCATGTCATTCCCATTGTTTGGGGAAGACGGTCCAAGACAGAACACGTGGCAGAAGATCCGAATGATCCGCAGTAAACTCTTAGTTTGGACATCAAAGTTACTGGACAAACTGAAAGCAAGCAAAACCAGAATTAATCTGATGTAAGAGAAGCCATCGGTCATCAAGAATTGTGGATTTCAGACGCACCTCAGCAGTTTGTGTCCATTTGTGGTGGCCACTTCCGCCAAGCTGGTCAAGATCCTTTGGTAGTTGGAGTCATTCTGCTGCGAAACATGTTCTAGAACCTGCCTCAGCTTATAAAAAGGTGTAAAAATGACATTTAGATAGAGTTAAATTATTATCCCTCCTGAATTATTAGTAATTCTGTTAAACGGGAACACATTTCTAATTATAATAGTTTTAATAACTGATTTCGTTTATCTTTTTTAGCTTCAACTGTGTTTAAAATAACCCAGAAAGTCAGATGTAATGAAAGAGGGGTACCATGTTCTCTTTAATGTCATCATTCTGGGTCATCTGTATCAACGTCTGAAACAGTCGGCCATGATGCTGAATGAGAATTTCACACGTCTCGCCATAGCCGCCCTAGAATGTAGTTATACATGAGGTTTAACATGCATGTGAGTCCTTGAGAGCGAGTGAATGTTATGAATATTCACCTGAACACACAAGTCGAGTGGTGTAACCCCATTCCTGTCCGGAAGATACTTGGCTCCCCTGAGGAGGAGAATCTGTGCCGTGTCCCTCTGACCGTGACTGCAAATCAATTGAAAAAAGGTCAATAATTAAACGATTATTAACATTTCCTTCAATGTGAACAAGTTTGGATCTCCCTTTGCATTTATGCATGAAGACATGGTCAGGATCACCTGCTGGAGTTCAAACGACAAGAAGAAAAGTGTGATGTAAAGGAACGCTTCACTTTTTAATACTTTTTTTAAGTCCCGCTTTATATTTGGATGGCTCTAACTACTGTGTAAAAAATAAATGCAGTGTACACTACCTGACAAAAGTCTTGTAATCAATCCCAGTTGTAAAAGCAACAAATAATAACTTGACTTCTAGTTGATCAAGTGGCAGAAGGTCATGAATCATCTGTTGAACTGCATCCCAATCACAAATACTGCAGAAGACCTACTGGAACCCACAAGGAGCCAAGATTCTCAGAGAAATCAGTCAAGTTTGGTGAAGGAAACCTCATGGTTTGGGGTTACACTCAGTATGGGGCCGTGCGAGAGATCTGCAGAGTGGATGGCAACATCAACAGCCTGAGGTATCAAGACATTTGTGCTGCCCATTACATTACAAACCACAGGAGAGGGCAAATTCTTCAGCAGGATAGCGCTCCTTCTCATACTTCAGCCTCCACATCAAAGCTCCTGAAAGCAAAGAAGGTCAAGATGCTCCAGGATTGGCCAGCCCAGTCACCAGACATGAACATTATTGAGCATGTCTGGGGTAAGATGAAGGAGGAGGCGTTGAAGATGAATCCGAAGGATCTTGATGAACTCTGGGAGTCCTGCAAGAACCCTTTCTTTGCCATTCCAGATGACTTTATTAATCAGTGATTTGAGTCATGTCAGAGATGTATGGATGCAGTCCTCCAAGCTCATGATGGAGTCAGACACAATATTCATTCTGTTTCCACTGCAGCATGAGCACATATTCTATACTGGACATTATTGAAGGTTCAGTGACAAGACTTTAGTCTAAGCAGAGTCAGAGCTTACTGTCCTAATGAAATCATTAATAATCAAGGCATGATCAGATTTTATTTTAGTCAAATAAGCGTCATCTAGAGGCCTTTTTGCCTTTCATTTCAAGCCACTTCTGATACCAAATAATCAACTAGAAGTCACGTTATTATTTACTGTTCCTAAAACTTGGCGACAAGACTTTTGTCAGGTAGTGTACTTACTGTGTTCATAGTTGTTATGTCCGCTTGCCGAATGTACAGTACTTTGAGTATATGTGTGTGCGTTTGTTTGTATGTGGGTGGGTGTCTCATTTTACGCGCGTTACAGGTACGAATGGCATTGGAGGATACGCATTTCGTGCTGATGACGTTGCTTGATGATGCTGGGTTTGCATCACCAATCGCTGGTCGGCATAGCATTTAAAAGCCGAGCCCAAAGTGCAATGGCGATCTCTCTCTCTCTCTCCCTCATTCCTTTTCTCTCTCACGCTTTCGCTCTCACTCTTTCTGTAGGTCTCTGTGAGGACAGTCTCTCTTGCGAGGACTAGAGAATGTGTTTCCTTTTTGCTTGTGTTTAATGCTCTTGTCTAAAGTCTTTTGAGATTTGAAATTGCAACGTGTTTGCTTGTGAACTCGTCCAGTTAAAGAGCCCCCATTATGGGTTTTTGAAAATGATCTTCATGCAGTGTGTAACACAGCTCTAAGTGAATGAAATATCCAGCTAAAGGCCCGTGCACACAGAGACATTTTTTGCTTGCGTTTTCCGTCGATGTTTAACGCCTCGTGACTAAATGAAGGGCGCCAATGCGATTGTGCACACCAACGTGCAAAACGGCAGGCGTAAACAGCACTTAGAGGCGCTCAAGCGCAAAACTATCAATGCCAGCGCACATTGAGGAAGATGGCCAGAGGCGACATGAACGTGGAGCTGCTTATTGCACTAGTGGACAATAATCATTTCTTCATCGCTAGAGCTGGAGCTGCTGCTTGAACCATCCATGCTTGTTCGAGTCACCAGTAACTTTAACAACAAGCGTGTGAACTTCCTCTCTTCCTCTTCTTCTGTGTTATAAGCCGGGTGTCAGAAAATTAAAGTTGTGTATCACCATCTAACAGCAAGTATTGTTTTTGCATACTCTTCTGCTTGACGCCAGTGAAAATCGCTTGGGTTTGGATGCGGAAAAATGTCTCGTAAAACGTCGACAATAAACGCAAACAAAAAGCGTCCCGGTGTGTACGAGCCTTAAGGCTTAAATCTAAAAATGTGCCATGTTTAAACTATTGATTCATCTATAAAAGAGTTGACTCTTTTTAAAATTACGCGGGTTTTCCGGGATAATAACAAAACGGGAGGGTGGTGGGAGACGCGTCTGAAATACGGGAGACTTCCAGGAAAAATGGGAGTGTTGGCAGGTATGCTCACACAAACACTCTGACTACTTCAATATTGTTGATAAGTCATGCTGGGCATTTTTGTCGACCAATCGCAACAGACTGTCATCGGGCCAATCAGCGCAGTTTAGCATCACGCTAAGGAGGGGTTTGGGAACAAATGGATCGCTGAACTAATCATACGAGTCTTTAGGATAATTAGGCAAAAATAAATGCATATTATAAGACAATGAAAGTGTTTTTTGACCTTGCATGCAGATCAGCCTGTTGTTGGAGACCCCCAAAAACAAAATACGATCCTTTTTAATGCATAATAGGGGCTCTTTAACTGATACCTGTTTGAGCGATACCTCGGAGAGGTTGTAGAAGTGAGCAAGTCACGCGATATACATATACAAACACTCAGGATCCTTTTTGTATTATTCCATTAGATTCAGGAGAGTGTGCTGTTTTGGTTATGTTTTGCTTATTAACTAGAGTAGTTTAGTGAGGACATTTGGTACGTTGAAGACTGCAGAACACTATAGGTATTGGTACAGACTGGTATTGCAGAACACTATTGAGGTGGGATACGGGTCATGGGTGGTATGGGTAGGTTTAAGGGTGGGTTCAGGTGTAAGGAATGGTCAACAGTATACTTATACAAGTAATTACAAAAATCAAGTACAGATGTAACTAGGCCTGTCATGATATCTATTTTATCATAAAAATAATACACAATAGTGAGATCTGTCGGACCTATTATCATTAATATAGCACACATAGCGATATATCGATGTTGAAAACCATATACTGCGCAGTCCTACTAGCAATTGTGTTTAATTACTGGATTTAATTATGTGTTCTGAGGCAAGTTAGTGTTGATCACATCCTCATCAGCTTTGAGTGGACTGATATCAGTGGCAAAATGTAATCAAAACAAGAGACTGATGGTGTGCTGTTGCTCAGCAACCAAACTCAACAGAGCGCATCCAAAAGCTGCACCATCAGAATATGAACACAAGCTCATCAGGCCATATTCTTATTAGCCCGACCCTGCAGAAAAGAAGACTGAATTCCCTTGTTAACTTTCATCGAACTCGCAAGAAAGCTGTTATCTTCAGTCTGTACAAACCTCTAAATATGCTAGTTATCTTTATTGTGTTGTCACAGATGATGTGTAGATTCTGCCACTAAATGAAAGCTAATTGTTGACCACGTGTGCCATTTTTCTAGATGTGAAACAAGTTAAATAAGCTGCAATCATGACAAACATTTGTTTAAACTACTTTTTTTTTGTAATGAGCTGAACCAACACAATTCTTGAGTTTTTTGGGGGACAACTTAATTGTTTATGTACAATCCACAACATTTATGTCAACTTAATTAATGTTAGGACAGCATAAAGGAATTGTGTTGAACCCAGCATTTTCACAGTGTACTTTGGAAGCCATAGCATCAAATCTTCTGGAAAATAATACGCTAAATGAATGCAAGTCACGCTAAGGTAAAATTCCATTGTTTGAGAGAGGAAAAACATACCATAACCGCTTTGGTGTATAAGTATTTATTAAGAAATGGGATCCTTGATCAAAAAACAGTTATTTTAGTCATTCATTTTCTTTTCTGCTTAGTTTCTTAATTAATCTGGGGTCGCCACAACAGAATGAACCGCCAACTTATCCAGCACGTTTTACATTTTTGATTTAGTATTATGCATTGCTTTAAACAAATTTAACATTATTTAGATTTTTAAATCCTCATATTCTTAACAAATATCTTAAACTTTACATTGATGAAAAGTTTATCTATTCAGATTGACACTTATGATTTGGTTTTGTGATCCAGGGTCACAAATTATGTTAAATAAGCTGCTGGTGGTCCTAAATAAAATTAAAATAGCATTTTTTTTCACATTTCAAAACAAATCCTTCATTTAACATTACTCAGAACATAAAAAGGATAAAACATTTATTTATTTATTTATATATATATATATATATATATATATATATATATATATATATATATATATAGGCTAGTTCACTGTCACTTAATCTACCAGAGCTTCTCAAACATGCATGTTTTGCTTGCTTTTATTGCACTATATAATTCACTTTGGAATATAATCACACCAAATTCCATATGATGATATAAAAAAATCATTACAGATGCACCAATCAACCAGCCATAATTGTATTTTTTTTTACTTCAACCGATCTCTGCAATCATGCACCCAAAACTGCTCTGCAATTATTTTACCCTATAAAGTCTGTAAATAGAACATTTTCAACATTAAATAAGCCATCTGATGATGAGGGTAAAAGCACTTGCAGCAGTTGCTTTTCATTACAATTTGATTGTATTTTCTAAATGATCAGTCCAGGAGGTGGCGCTGATCAGGTGCAGTATTAGTCAAAAGACATTAAAATCAAGTAAAATAGATGTCTAGCTGTCCAAGGTGACCCTTTATATGCATCAAGCTGCTGATCGCAAGTTCGTAGCATCCTCCTTACACATGCACATAAAGCATAATGGGTAATTTTGCTTTCTACTGATCATTAGCTCACCTGCAGGCGAAATAGAGTGGTGTAGCTCCAGACACATTGGGCCTGTTGATGTCTGCTCCACTGTCCAGAAGACACTGCACTGTCTGTGAGAAACATCACAAAATGACGTGAGTTATTATTTTAAAAACCTGAATTCAAACACTGCACTGAAGAGTTTCCCTACAGTCTTGTGTCCGTTTTGGCAGGCCACATGTAAGGCTGTCTGTCCCATGGCATCCTCCACGTCAACATTAGTCACGTGCTGCACCAGGTCATGAAGTAATTCTGTCCGTCCGTTCACTGCAAGCCAATGAATCTAATCGCAATCAAAAAAAATAACATTACATCAGCGAATAAAGTACGCTTAGTGGAAAAAAGTGACAGATCTGCGCAATATTTGCTCATCTGATATTTTACAACTCTCCAACAGTAGAGTTTTAGCATTTTAAAATCCCTTCAGCTGATCTCTTGGTCTGGAGGGACCACTTTTAGCTTAGCTTAGCATAGATCATTGAATCGGATTAGACCGTTAGCATCTTGCTCAAAAAGAGTTTTGTAATTTCCTATTTAAATCTCGACTCTTCTGTAGTTACAATGTCTACAATGACTGAATGAGAATGAAAAGTTGACATTTTCTAGGCCAACATGGCTAGGAACTATACTCTCATTCTGGCGTAATGATCAAGAAACTTTGCTGCTGTACCATGGCTGCAGCAGGCACAATAATTATTACGCAGCACTTGAAAATTGGCTGAAAAGAGTCCTTATACTATACATATTCTATTTGAACAAGAATACATAGATGATTTTCAGGCGCTGCTTAATATTTAGCCATGGTATGAGATTTTTGTAGCTGTTTTAATGATACTCACAGCAGTGAGGCCTTCATTATTGCAGATATTAACATCAGCATTGTACTCTAACAGTCTGCCCATACATTTCTTCTGCCTGTGAAAGCATACGACAACATAAGAACGAAATGAATCAAAATACAAATGCATTACTGCAAGTCTAAGTCTGAAGAAAATACACTTAGCATGCAATACTCTAATGAAAAAACTTGTATAGATGTCCTATATAATGTATTAGTGAATGACTCCAGCAGGTGGCAGTACTGCACAGAGTTTATAAAGCTTCAGTTTACCCGTTTCTGGCAGCCAGATGCAGAGGTGTGCAGCCGGAAATGTCCTGATAGTTCGGATTCGCTCCACGCTTTAACAGCAGGACAAGACACTCTACTGATCCACAACTAAAACAGGAGAAAAACAATATTTAATAAGACCAACAAAATAATAAAAAAACTTCGAAGTGTATTAGTGAAACAATACTTTTACTGGAAACAGAGACTTGAATAAGACTTGAGCCTTTTTAACAGAATAAAGGAGTTTCTTTTTTCTTTCTTTAGCCCATACAACTACCAATTGATCCAAAGTGTCATCCAATCAGGAAAGAGAGAGGTATAGGAGTCAATGCAACAGTCACTGACATACAGCAGGGGAAAATAAGAGTTGAGCACGTCATGTTTTTTGCTAATATTTCTAAATGAGCTGTTGACATGGAATTGAAGCAGATTTTGATATAAAAAATAAATAAAAATAATACAAACATGAAAATAAAACAAACCAAATGTATCTGAAAAATGAGTTATGTGTAATAACAGTGGAATGACACAAGGAGAAAGTGCTCAACTACTGATATGTGTTTAATACTTTATATAAAAGGCTGGTAAAGGAACAGACTGTAGAAGTTTCTCATAGAGTGTCAAAATCTTGATGCTTCTGTGGATCTCGTCTATTAAATATGATCTTTATTCTGTACTCTCCCAACCTTAAGTCTGTATGACAGTCTGGTGGAAAGTTATGAGGTCACAAAGTTTGGTCCAATGTTAAGTCAATGGGACTTTTCTGAATTTTCCAGGTCAGTTTTAGGAAAACCGGATCAGTTGAAAAAGACATAGCAACTTAATTGAGTATAGTTTGGAGGTTTGGAGTAAGTTTTAGGATGGTCTAGAACGGGCATGGGCAAACTCGAACCTCGAGGGCCGGTGTCCCTGCAGAGTTTTGCTCCAACACTAATCAAACACACCTGAACACCCTAATTGTCTTAGTGTCACCCTAGTGTCTTCAAGATCACTAGAAAGCTACAAGCAGGTGTGTTTGATTAGGGTTGGTGCAAAACTATGCAGGACACCGGCCCTCCAGGATCGAGTTTGCCCATCCCTGATCTAGAAGGAAGTGGGTTATTAAAATAGTCTAAAGCAGGTCGCACACCGGATGCGCCGTGACATGGCACACACTCAACAGTTGAAAGTATCACACACCAGACGCGCACATTCGCATGCATTTAAAATGAAACCCTTCAGATGGCATTCTGTAGCACGGCAGAAATATGAACAGTGTCCTGAGTCGTGGCTGGGCGCCAACTTGGGGCGCCGGTGTGTGTTCCCTTATAGAAACCTATGTTTAGAATTCTAAAATGCATGGCGCTGTGTGGCACGGCTTGGCATATCGTCAAGCGGCTCTTCTAGTGTGCGACTCTCTTTAGAAGAAGAAGAAGTTTATGTACTTTTACAGTATGTTGGCTTTCTCAAGCCACAATAATAATCCTCCCCTTCAGCAATTCACTGATTATGTGTCCACTGCTATGAGGGCAGGATCAACCTGTCAATCATATGAGATCCACCAATAGCAAACCACAAACATCCAAATAAATCCCCACGCACAAAAGTTCCCCATTTCTCAGTTTTGCCCACCTGTATGTCACGTTATAGAGAAAAAAAAACTACAAATTTAAGTTTCGTGCTGACTTTAGGAAAACAGGAAAGTCTACAGCGACAACTTACTTGGCAGCGATGTGTAGAAGGCTTCTTTTAACACGTCCAAAGGCGTAGTTGACATCAAACTTAGAGTTTAAAAGCAATTCAGAAACTGACCTACGAGCAAAAATGAAAGATTTATAATTATTTACAAACTGCTGTTGATGAAGACTGCAGCACAAATGATCCTTTATTATCTCGTTTATTTAATGTGTTGGAGTTTCTGCTGCACCTAAGTATTATAAAATAGAAAATTTGCATATTAATAAGATTAATAAAATTGGAATTACTTACCTGTGCTGGTCAGCCATGACCATGGGCATGAGGGTGTACACTGCGGTTTCACTGTCTACAACAGGAAAAATAGATCTTTAAAATAAATGTATTGCATGTCAAGCAGGACTGAGCACTAGCAAACAGCTTTAAAAAGGTTATGTTTAATTCTTAATGTAAAACAAAACAATCAAATTAACTCTAGTTTGTTTACAATGTATGGTGTACGTGATTAGTAGAGCGCACACACAACATCTCATAAGAATCTTATTTTATGCGATTTGTCATCATTATGGCAGTTACAGAATAATATTAATAGATATATCTGATAGATTATTTAACCTAAGAAAATACTTTATTTTACAAGTGATAGTCAAAAAATATCAGTATATATATATATATGAGCAATTCCAGCGTTATGGATGTGACATTTGCGGTTAAAACTCAAAACTAAAATCCACATAGAAAGTATTTGTTAGCATTATATTGAAACATCTGTTCATATTTTCCAGAACAACCAACCACAGAGTGATGGGAGCAGAAAAATGTCAATCTGTAAACATGTTTTAGATTTTAAATGAGGAACATAAGCATGCGTTATGGATGTGACAAAAAAAAAGTTTGTGAGTTTACAGTATACGACATGCTTTGTAGAGATTCTGTGAATTAAACTGCACAACCCAAAAGACATAAAGCTAATCAAAAGGAGAAGAGTCGGCTCACTATAGAATAGAAATGGTTGATTGTATTTTATTTGACATTTTTGCATTTATGAGGGAAAAGCTGCGTTATGCATGAGACACTTTTCCGTTATGGACGTGACAGATGTGAATTTGCCACTTATGTGACTTTGATGAATACAATATAAGAGTTTGAAAACACTGACAGAGACATTTGAGTATTTTTAAAGTACTGTAAAATACTTGCTTACACAAAAAATGTAGAAACAGATTCTCTATTTTGGTGAGAACTTATTGTTTTTCATGGCAAGGTTGACATTTGCATGTAATTGCTCTATATATATATATATATATATATATATATATATATATATATATATATATATATATATATATATATAAAGGTTTTCTGAGTTAATTTTTTTTAAAACCATTATATATATGACATTTTAGACCCTTAAAGAACTAAAGGCTAAGGAATTTTTCAAAGGGCCCAGATGGAAAAGATTTTTAATTGCCCTTTCCAAAAAAATGATTATAATTTAATACATTTAACAATACAATAACGCAATAATAAAAAAATTTAAACATTTTAGATTTTATTTCTTAGCTAAATATTATAAATATTCTGTAATAACAAGCGAGCTCTAGTTGTATCAATACACTTTTTTTTCCTCCATAAACTTTCTTTAAAATAAAAAATGAGCAAATGTTAAGTTTTAAAAAGTATAATAAACTAAATCTATGCACAACATTCTGTCCAGGTCCAGCAGTAAATACATGAAGAATGTATGTTATGTAAAGAAAATAATGAAACTATTATGATTAACAGTTAAAAATGACCTTTTTCATTAAAAGGTTTAAAGTTTTATTGAGATGATTGTTGGCGATTTTATAGGTTTGGCCAGAATTGGTAGCAATACATGAACAAAGGAAAATTAATACCTGTTTAAAAAGATTTAAGACCAACAACACAATATTTCCATAAATTCAAGACTTTTTAAGGCCTAAAATAAAGATTTAAGACATTTTAAGACCCTTCGGAAACCCTGTATATAACTAGCTAAGAATGTGTCATGTTATTTGTAAGCTGTATTTATTGTTCCGTACGTTATTTATATTTTAAAATACTAGAATTGTTTTTGCCTATACCTTCCTACATGACATAAATACTACAGTATTTAATTGAGGTAAAGCTGGTTTTATATTCACACATTCGTTCAGTGATGGCTCCATACATTGTTTACCATGGTACTTTGAATATTCGGACTGAAATCACATGTAAGTATGACTTCAAAACAACATTAGCACTATTTAATTGACTGAAAACAATGCTTTACTTTGATGGTTGTTGGCTGCTAATATGATTTTATAATTTAGAATTTCCAATTAATACTTTTCTGAGATTATATTATTAATAAGAAAGACTGAATGTGCGAATATAAAACCAACTTTACCTCAGTAGTCATTCATAGTAAACACTAGCGCTGTTTTAACTATATTATTGAGACACTTGAATCTGTTGTGTTGATATAATAGTTGCTATGGTAGCTCAACAACTATAGTAAGTTAATAGAAACTAAAAAATACTGTAGTTTTCGACAACTATAGGGTATCTCACACTAAAATACACCACATTTTACTGTAGTACACACTAATGTACAGTGCAGCAGTTTATCAGTTCTACAGTATGCTGGAGCATTCTTTAACCAAGTGTTGTAAATACTACAGTATCATACACTACTATAGCATAGTTCAAACACCATAGTATTCACTATAAATTACTATAGTAATTTTTAAAATTTCAGTTGTAGATTTTCTTGCTTATTTATTGCGTGTATTTCTCATGTAAACATGTACGTGTGTGTTGTCATGAGAATCACCGGTACGTATATGGTAGTAAACTGACCATATAAGGTCAAAGTCTGATGAATGTCAAGAATGCTTCCCGGAAGTGGCGATGTCAACTTCAGAAATGTACATTACAAGCAACAAATGTTCGTATATTGAATGTAACGTTTGACGTCTCACCTTCGGGGAGCTCCACAGTCCTGGCGCGACGCAAAGAGCGCGTCAATCTATTCAGCTGCACGTTCAGATGCTCCATCGCCCGTTCCATCATACGAGATATCCAGCAGTGAATTCAGCTCATTCAACGCTCATCTGCTCTCTTTCTCTGTGAAATGGCAAACCCTCGACCTCATCCATCAGCTGCTGCTTGCGTTCACGACTCATTCCGCCGCAGAACATCCCTCCGCCGCTCTATGATTCATTTTGGTACAATATTTCCTCATGGTGTCTTTCTTCCTGTTTTTATTGCAATGCAGCATGGGAAATGTAGTTAAATGGGGCAGTCAATGACGCGACACCAATCCGGTGCTAGTGAAGGGATGCAAGTTACCCATTAAACTGTATTTTATTAACGTCTACCCCTACCCCAACTCTAAACCTAACCCTCAGAGTAATGTAAAAATATTAATTATACCGAGTATTATTGATATTATTCATTAAATGACACATTAAACTGTATTTTATTAGCATCTATAACTTCCCCGTACTAACCCTCACAGTAATGTGAAAATATAATTATACCATCTATTATTTATATTTATAATTAAATTACCCATTGAACTGTATTTTATTAATGTACAGCTACCCCACACCCTCACAGTAATGTTAAAATATTAATTATATACTTAGAAATTAGGTACTATTGATATTACTTATTAAACTATACATTTAATTGCATTTTATTAACATCTACAGCTATCCCTCACCCTCACTGTAATGTGAAAATATTAATTACACTGAGTATTATTGATATTATTTATTAAACGACCTATTAAACTGTATTTTATTAACATCTATAGCGATCCCAACCCTCACAGTAACGTGAAAATATTAATTATACCAGTTATTATTGATATTATTTATTAAATTACCCCTTAAAGCTGTATTTTATAACGTCTACAGCTACCCCTCACCCTCACTGTAATGTGAAAATATTAATTACACTGAGTATTATTGATATTATGTATTAAATAACCCATAAAACTGTATTTTATTAACATCTACAGCTACCCCAACGCTCACAGTAATGTGAAAATATTATTTAAACCGAGTATTATTGATATTATTGATTAAATTACCCATTAAACTGTATTTGTTTAACATATACAGCTACCCCAACCCTCACAGTAATGTGAAATATTAATTATACAGAGTATTATTGATATTATGTATTAAATGACCCATTAAACTGTATTTTATTAACGCCTACAACTACCCCACACCCTCACAGTAATGTAAAATATGAATTATACAGATTATTATAGCTATTATTTATTAAATAACCTATTAAACTGTATTTTATAAACATCTACAGTTTACCCCAACCCTCACACTAATGTTAAAACAGTAATTATACAGAGGATTATTGATATTATGTATTAAATTACCCATTAAACTATTTGATTAACATCTAGGGGCGGCGCAGTAGCGCAGTATGTAGTGCTGTCGCCTCACAGCAAGAAGGTCGCTGGTTTGAGCCTCGGCTAGATCAGTTAGCGTTTCTGTCTGGAGTTTGCATGTTCTCCCTGCGTTCGCATGGGTTTCCTCCGGGTGCTCTGGTTTCCCCCACAGTCCAATGACATGCGGTACAGGTGAATTTGGTAAGCTAAATTGTCCGTAGCTTTTGTTTAGTTTGGCAAAGTGGAGTCAATACCATATTTATAAGGGGGAGGAGGCAGAGAGGGGTTTTGCAGATGTACAAAGAGAATATGCATGGGATTCAGCGTACGCAGTGTTTCATTCAACTGAATATTTTACTGCGTATGCACATTTACAGCTTTGTCCGTACGCACTGTTTTAGTATGAATTCAACGCAAGTCTTTGTACATGAGGCCTCTGGAGAAGATGTCGCCTGTTCCTGGTATACTTGGTACCATGTGATGTGACAACATAGCTGTTTGGTTGCTTTGTAGGTGCAATCACCATTGCCAACCTGTCAAAACCACGTGCCGTCTGCATCCTGTCATCTTGCCCTGGCTTGAGTGCAGGAAGCTGATGAGCATTTCTGCCATAAAAGTCTTTTCCCCTCCTTCTCAGTGATAGTTTCCTTCACATTAGTGTGAACAACAGGCTGAAGCTGTGCTTTAGTCACTGGAATGAAAGTCCTTGTTTGCCTAGAAAGAAGACGTTGTGCAGGGGATGGTCCATCTCTGGGTATATTACGAACATGGAGAAGAGCAGCACGGATATCAGTGCGGTCACGGTAGCATTTTTACAGAAGATGCTTGGCAGATCTGACAGCACGTTCAGCCAGTCCATTGGACTGGGGATAGTGTGGACTACTTCTTCAAATTCCTTGCACATATAAATCGAGTCGCGTTATCTGTCATCAGACTGTGTGGAACACCATGACCAGAAAAGTGCCTTTACAACTTTTCACTGACTGTGCTGCTTCTCATGTCATGTAGGTTTAGATCAAACTAGCCAGAGAAGGAATCCACAAGGACTAAATGTGTTTTTCCATGCAGCTCAAGCAGTGAAGGACCAGGGAAGATCAGGGACATTATGCAGTTGTAGTAGTTCTTTTGGCTCATGAGGTTTAAGCGCATTACATGGTGCACAACGAGAAATTTCAGTGTCAATGTCAGTCTACATGGATGGCCAGTTCATTGTTTCCTTAGCCCTACGCTTTGTTGCTGCGAAGCCAGGATGACCCTGATGTAGCTGGGCAACATAAACTTTTTGAAGTTTTGGCGGAATAATGAATCTCTCTCCACGTTTGTCAACGTTGAATGAGGTTTATTCTGTACACTATCATAACAGATATCCACAGCAGTGGATATTAAAGGGCACATAGTTTACCTGTTTTTTATGATTTAATAATAATATTATGGTTCTTCTGAGTGTGCCAGTTTAGGTTCAGTTTAAAACACAATTCAGATTTGTTGATTATAATGTGTTAACAAGTGTCATGTTGGGGGCGTGTCCACAGCTCGCTGATTTAGGGGTGTGTTGCTTCACATGTAGATTAGTTTCGGCTTCCCGCCCAACGTAACAAGGGGGCAGGGCCATGAGCTCACCCGCTTTGTGTTTGCAACAGAGTCTGACAGGCAGACTGAGAGAAGGAGCAGGAGTGAGAGGATCAGCATTCAGTCATACATGTACGACTCTGACACAGACCAAGCAGAGAGTACAAAATCATTTGTGTCTTTGTACAGTTTTACAGCCAACTGTGTGCTAGTTTCAAGTGCCGAGCTTGTACACCGAGACTAATAACCACGCACACTGAATTAACTTTGACTGAGGCACCGGATGCGCTGCTCGAAGCCGCGACACAGCACACCAGACACTCTCTGTAGCGCACCAGAAGCATGAAGTGTCCCGAATCGTCGCGCCACGCATTTTTGAATTGTAAACATAGGTTTCTGCAGCGGTCCGCGGCGCCCAGCCGTCGACTTGAGTGGACCCTGATAGAAACCGATGTTTAGAATTCTAAAACGCATGCTAGTTAAGATCACAGGGAGCTTCTGGGATCGCGAGAAATGCAAACGACTGAAGTATAAGGTAGACTCAATGAGAAGTACACATGTTTGCAAACCTACCTAAAGATACAACCAATAATTCTGATTAGAGCGATAATGTGGAGAATATTGATCTTGTGTTGAGCCCAATGAGTCTTGCATCTAAAAATAGAGCTGAAAATGGCGGAAGCGAATCAACAAACTGAGGATATGATGACGCGCCTGTCAATCAATATTGGTGGGCGGGGGACCGCACTCCTACGTCAAGTTGCGGTCGATTTGAAAACAGCTCCAATTGGTCCACCGTTTTTATGTTGTTCAATTGAAAAAAAGCACTGGGGGTGTTTATATCACCCCAATATGACAGTCTATACACCATACATGCACATATGTCTGTCCAAACAGCTTGAACAGTAGATTTTTTACCATAGGTGCCCTTTAATATGTATCCTGTCACATTTGCCATGCAAAAACAGTGCAAAGTTAAACGTGATCTGTGTGTGTGTGTGTGTGTGTGTGTGTGTGTGTGTGTGTGTGTGTGTGTGTGTATGTGTGAACTTTGTAACAACATTGTTTATGACACATCATTGCAGAAAGGCTTGATTTAACTCCACAACAAATACATCAAATAATCATTGTGAAAGTTCTTACTGTAGTATTTCTCACAAACGTTATGTGAGATCTGATTCCTTCATGTCTGTCGCTGTGCTGTTTATCTGATGCAGCCGGAGAGGCTGCACACTCTGACAGCCACGTGGGTACGGTGGGCGGGAGAACCAGCATTAAAGGCACAGGCAACATAAACAGCTCCATTGTGTTCAGAGCTATTCTATCAGGGCTATTCTGAAAGCTATAATAAATAATCTGATGGGTGTTTTGGGATAAAACTTTCCAGACACATTCTGGAGTCACAAAAGACTCATCTTAAATCCTGAAAAAGGGTTAAAATAGGTGCCCTTTAAGCAATATTTGTTTTAGATAGTCTACAGAACAAACCACTGCTATACAATGACTTGCCTAATTACCCTAACTTTACCAAGGGTTCCCGCGGGTCCTTAAAAAGTCTTAAAATGTCTTGAATTTAAATCCGGGAAATTAAGGTCTTAAACTGTCATAAACTTACCGTAAAGTGGCTGTTTGGTATTACATTTTTAGTAGTGGTGGGCAAAGCGAGGCTTCGTGAAACACTGAAACAGTTGAAGCAAATGTGTCGAAGCTTCGAAACGTTTCGAAACCCGCCTCTACAGTGACACCTAGTGGTCATTTTTTATGTATTGCACTGGAACAGTTTCAGCAAATAACAGTTGAGAAAATTGAGGTATTAAACCCCACTTTGTAAAATCGAGTCCTCAAGGGATATAGTGGAGTGGTTAGGGTTCTTGACTTCCAGGCTGTCTACCTGTCCACCTCACAGTCCGCTATAACAGTTTAATTTCACCGCCAGAAACCCAAAAGGCAGGTACTGTGGGTTATCCATACTGTGATGAGACACAATTCATTTAAATGTAACGAGGACATCAAATTGAGTAGCCTATTCCAAAGAAATTCTGAAATTTTTGGGTCTTAAATTATATTTGTTGAGGTCTTAAAAAGCATTAAATTTGACTTTTAAAATGGTGCAAGAACCCTGTTACCCCAATTAACCTAGTTAAGCCTTTAAATGTCACTTTAGGCTGAATACTAGTGTCTTGAAGAATATTAAGTCAAATATTATGTGCTGTCTTCATAGCAAAGAGAAAATAAATCAGTTATTAGAGATGAGTTATTAAAACTATTATGATTAGAAATGTGTTGAAAAAAAATTGAACAGAAATTGTAAATATACAGGAGGGCTAACAATTTTGACTGCAGCTGTAGTCAGGTTTCTTCATCTGTATTAATCACATGCTATTTTTTAATGGCTCGCAGAAATGTAATTTAAGATCAGAGAGTTCAAAGTCAGCATATATATAAGACTGATCTTGTGACAGATTCGAGTCCAAAGATTTGTAATGCTTCAAGAAGCTCATTGAAATCCCCCATTACTTCTAAGCAGTATCCTGCAGTGATCACAGAGATAACATGTATGCAGCACTGAAATGGGCTTTTTTGCCTTTTGCAAGAACCCTTGCAAAGCTGCACTACAGTTCTGGAGTCAGCATCAAGCTTCTGCCCAGTTATAAGTGCTCATTTGAAGACCCTGTGCATGTGACGGTGAGCGGCTTAAACCCTTATCAACGTGTGGATCTGCGCTCCAAAATCACAGATGAAGGTGGACGTGATTTCAAAGCTTCAGCGATCTATCAAGCAGATGACAATGGCCAAATTGACCTCAAGCGCGACTCTTCTGCTGGCGGGAGCTTTTCTGGAGTGGAACCGATGGGTTTATTCTGGGCTCTGAAAGCAGATTTATTAAGCTGCAAGTTCAGGCTGAAAGATGTGACGCGTCCAGCTCTAGTTGACATTGAGGTTGTCGGTGATGATGATAAAGTCCTGGCCAAAGTAACCAACGAGAGACACTGCCTGAGCGAGGGCGTCCGGAGAAGTCCTGTCAGCGAAGGAAGGATCAGAGGGACTCTTTTCATGCCAGCTGGTCAGTTATTCGAGTTATTTTGCTGTCTCTTTCATCTCTCTGACACTTTAAACAACATTAGCACCACACACATTTTTAAAAATTAATTAATTCATTCATTTTCCTTGAACTCAATTTTAATGGTCACCACAGCGTAATGAACTGCCAACTATTCCAGCATGTTTTACACAGCAAATTCCCTTCCAGCCACAAATCAGTATTGGCAAACACCCATAAACACTCATTCACACACACACTACAGCCAATTTAGTTAATCACCTTAGTTAATCAGCCAATTCACCTATAGCGCATGTGTTTGGAACAACCCAGGCTCATTCTGAAAACGTAGTCCCATGGACGTTTCTGGAGACCGCGAAATACGTCCTGGGAGGTACGTATTTTTGTTTTCGCAAATCCATGAGAGGCCGCTGCATGCGCTTTTTTGTATCTCAAGTTTCTCTCGCGAGTGCTGTTCGCTCCCGCACTGTTCTTGCGTAAACCCACCAGAGGACGCTGTTAACCGGACATATGTCTGACTGACTGAATGACTGGATGACTGACAGACCGGCCGACCGATCGACAGACCCACCCTCCTCCTTCTCTAAACCAAACCAATTTTATCAATTGACCTGCCCACCCACTTACTTCCCTAAAGCCCAACCAACGATTTACACAAGCCGTCCAGAAAAAGAAAAGCCTTCGTCTGTTCTTTTACCACGTTTTCAGATTTCGCCACATTCTCAGCCTGTTATTCACTCGTTCCTTTTATTTTTTTAATCTGTTTTTGGATTCTGCCTTACCTGATTTCTGGACCCGCTCTTCCCTGGACTCGAACCCCGTTGTTGTCGTGGTCATCTCCTCTCTGCATCTCAAGTCCGCCGACATACACGATGAGCTAACTGGACAAACTGGTTGCGGCGGGAAAGCCCTCCACACGGGGTAAGCTGTTAGCCGGTAAGCACGAAAAGGAACGGCATCACACCGCCCCGTAGTGTTCACTTAAAAAAAATTCAACGCAGCCATACGTACCTACAGCTACATTATTCGCAGTCTCCAGAAACGTCTGCGGGACTACGTTTGGCACATTTTCTATTTAACATGATGACTTTGTAAGTGTAAAAACTGAACGCTTCACTAGCGAGAAAACAGTTAAACAGAGCATCTGCAGCGCGAGGATAAAGACAGAGCCTCCTCCATTCAGCCTCTTTACTTTAACACTTTACTTTACTCCTTTACTTTGGTGGAGTAAGGAAACAGTGGAAACTCACTCCACTGAAGACATCCATTAGCCGACATAATTAATTTTGTTTAAGCACTGAATTTAGAAATAGTTTTGACACAAATCTTTGTGCTTAACAAACTTAATTAAATATGTGGGCTAATGGATGTCTTCAGCGGAGTGAGTTTCCACCGTTTCCTTACATCGCCAAGCTTTGCCACAGCCTGAGGTTATCTAAATGCAGAGTTTTTAATGCAGGTATTACACTTTCTTTTTCAGGTAAAGGACCATTTCCTGGGATTTTGGATACATACATACTTAAAGGAGGTCCTTTTGAGTTGAGGGCAGCTCTGCTGGCAAAGAGAGGCTTTGCAGTTTTAGCCTTGGCCTACCAAAATTACCAGGATTTACCCAAAAAAGCTGACAAATTTCACCTTGAGTATTTTGAAGAAGGTCTAGATTTCCTACGGCGACAGCCAGAGGTTAGTATGTATGAGCATTTAAAATCCTAATCAAATTATAAATTAATTATTAACGGGACCTCATCACAAAGTTGATTTAATTATTTATTTTTATTTATTATTTAGGTGAAAGGTCAAAAAATCGGCCTTCTGTCCATATCAAAGAGTGGAGATCTCGCTTTGTCCATGTCAACATTTCTGCCTGATATAACAGCTACTGTTTGGATCAACGGGTGCAATGCCAACAGCGTGGTCCCGCTCTACTATAAACACATGTGTATTCCACCTCTGACGCTTGACTTTAAGAAAAAAAAAATGACAGCATCAGGCCTCGTGGATATGCTAGATGTTGTGAATGACCCGATGTCTAAAGAAGGTCTTCCTACTGTTATTCCCATCGAGCGTGCCTCTGCTAGTTTCATGTTCATCGCTTCAGAAGCTGACATGAACTGGCGGAGCGTCTATCATGCGAAGTTAGCATGCGACAGGCTCAAAGCTCATGGGAAAAATAACTATGAGCTGGTGAAGTATGAAAAAGCTGGTCACTTTATTGAGGTGCCCTACATGCCATTTTGTCTGGCCACTTTTCATGTTGTTCTTGAGCAACCGGTTATATTTGGCGGGGAACCCAAAGCTCATTCAGAAGCACAGGTGGACGCCTGGCAGAGGGTTATCAGATTCTTTAAAAAAACTCTGAGCAGCTGAGCTGTAAGGGAATATACAGCAAACATCATAGCCATGACATCCAATCATAGTGTTGGCCTGAACATCCCTTTAGATTGCAGTGCTAAATATATCATCACACCAGTAATCTTATGCTTTCAAGGTTACTGATGCGTAAATATTGAAATGATTTCTGCAAAATTCATATGGGCTGAATTTAAACATTCATTCATTCATTTTATTTTCAGCTTAGTCCCTTTATTAATCTGGTGTCGCCACAGCGGAATGAACCTCCAACTTATCCAGCATATGTTTTACACAGCGGATGCCCTTCTATCTGCAACCTATCACTGGAAAACACCCATACACACTCATTCACACACATCCACTACGGACAATTTAGCTGATTCAATTCACCTATACCACATGTGTTTGGACTGTGGGGGAAATTGGAGCACCCGGAGGTGAAAACATGTAAACTCCACACAGAAATGACAACTGACCCAGCCTGAGCTTGAACCAGCGACCTTCTTGCTGTGAGGCGACCAGCCATAAAATATCCTACTGAATTATTCTTCAAAAATGATCATCTAGCAATGAAACATGAAGTTTATGAGTGAAGAACTGAGTCATTTATTGTAAATGAGACTGGGCTGTACACATGATAATGTCAGATTTCTAGATTAGCGTTATCAGCAACAGTAGTAGTAACAGTGAATATTTTACTGAATATTTTACAGTTTATTTTTATTCAGCTGATTATTTCTTCATTGTATTTTTAATTAAATTACAGCTTCAGTTCTGTTTGCTAAAACCAAAAGTGTCTTGCAGTGCTGTTTCTGCAATAAACAGAAAGCAAATGACATTTGTCTCCTCTCCTTTTTGGCTGATCCAGAAAATTGTCCAATCCCCCATACCTTATTTGTAAGCCACTGACATCAATAGTTTTTTACCATGGCTATGACAGTTTTTTCAATACATTTAACAAGTTTTCTAAACTCTTAACACCAGGAGTGAGCAAACTCCGTCCTGGAGGGCCAATGTGTGTTTAATGTTTAGCTCCAACTCTAATCAAACACACCTGCGTATAGATCAGGGGAGGGCAAACTCAGTCCTGTAGGGCCGGTGTCCTGCACAGTTTAGCTCCAACTCTAATCAAACACACCTGCGTATAGATCAGGGGTAGGCAAACTCAGTCCTGTAGGGCCGGTGTCCTGCACAGTTTAGCTCCAACTCTAATCAAACACACCTGCATATAGATCAGGGGTAGGCAAACTCGGTCCTGTAGGGCCGGTGTCCTGCACAGTTTAGCTCCAACTCTACCCTACTGAAAAACCAGCTTAAACCAGCCTAGGCTGGTTGGCTGGTTTTAGCTGGTCGACCAGCCTGGTTTTAGAGGGGTTTTGGCCATTTCCAGTCTTAGCTGGTCAGGCTGGAAAATGACCAGCTAAAACCAGCTTGACCAGCCTAGACAGGCGGGCCTAGACAGGCGGAGTTCAAGCTGGTTTTAGCTGGATTTAGCTAAGACCAGGCTGGAAATGGCTGGAAACCAGCCTGGAAATGGCCAAAACCCTTCTAAAACCAGGCTGGTCGACCAGCTAAAACCAGCCAACCACCCTAGGCTGGTTACTGATACTCGCAGCAGTGAGGCCTTCATTATTGCAGATATTAACATCAGCATTGTACTCTAACAGTCTGCCCATACATTTCTTCTGCCTGTGAAAACATACGACAACATAAGAACGAAAATTATCATGAGAATCAAAACACAAATGCATTACTGCAAGTCTAAGTCTGAAGAAAATACATTATTTAAGCATGCAATACACTCTAATGAAAAAGCTTGTATAGATTTACAATATAATGTATTAGTGAATGACTCCAGCAGGTGGCAGTACTGCACAGAGTTTATGAAGCTTCAGTTTACCCGTTTCTGGCAGCCAGATGCAGAGGTGTGCAGCCGGAAATGTCCCGATAGTTCGGATTCGCTCCACGCTTTAACAGCAGGACGAGACACTCTACTGATCCACAACTACACAGGAGAAAAACAATATTTAATAAGACCAACAAAATAATAAACTTTGAAGTGTATTTGTGAAACAATACTTTTACTGGAAACATCTTTATGAAGAGACTTGAATAAAGAGACTTTCTTTCTTTAGCCCATACAACTACCAACTGATCCAAAGTGTCATCCAATCAGGAAAGAGAAAGGTACGAGTCGATGCAACAATCACTGACACACAGCAGGGGAAAATAAGTATTGAAAATGTCATGTTTTTTTGCTAATAATATTTCTAAATGAGCTGTTTTACAGAATTGAAGCAGATTTTGATATATATAAAAAATAAAAACAATACAAATACTGCATTATGTTCTGCAACACCTAGACAGACCAGGCACCTATGTGAGGATTTTGTTTGTTGATTTCAGCTCCATGCTATCATACCAGAACTTCTCCTGCCCAAATTAATTCAGCTCTCTGTGCCCACCTCTGTCTGTCAGTGGATCATCAGCTTCCTAACGGACAGGCAGCAGCTGGTGAAGCGAGATATATCCAGCTGCAGATCCGCAGAACCACACACGTTTCAGGCACACACAATCCAGCACACACGATTTAGGCAAACCATATATGGTAACTTAACTCCTTAGCATTATCGCCACCTATTGAATTTCACAAATATGGCTTCCCATTTCAGTCATTATTATTATATCGTAACGATCATTTTAACATCTCTGCAGTTTCTGAACCCAAATTATGTAAATAAAAATAATTGGTTAAAGACACTTATGAATTCATTCACGTGTCCACATACACAAAGAAAACCGTCAGACCGTCTAATTGTAGGATTAAGTGTAATAAACTAATTCTGGACCTTAATATTATCATACTTGGTTAAAATCACTTTGTTGAAAAATATAAAAAGCAAACAATAATGTGTCACATTAAAATGAATTACTATAGTTAATCATTTAAACAAAATATAGTTATAAACGGATTATCTTAACTGATTATCTGATTATAAACCAATTTATTTTACTAAACTGTCACAACTGTTAGTTATATATATATTTACTTATTATTATTATTATTATTTGATTAATTATTAATAGTTAATTTGTTTCTATTGCTAAATTTTGGTTTAAAAACAATATATTGCTTACTATAAATTAGGCCTACTACAGTATTTAATGTGGGAAATCATTAATTAAAAAGTTATTAGAAAATTAAGCAAATACACACTATTAAATCGCTTGAGTAAAATATTAATGTAATGTTATACATTTATTACATGTAAAATGTATTATTGCCTATATTAACTTGCTACAGCGATAAAATATTACTTTGTATGTGCATCTTTTGTTGTTTTCTCACATTAACGGGAATGACAACGTAAATGTAAGTCCACTGTATTTAAAATAATATGAGGAAAGCACGAAGAAATAATATAGATAAAACGTAGCAAAGTCAGGTGGTTTTAATGTACTCCTGAAACGTACAGGATTTCTAGCAGATACTAGCTTCAAATGGTGAACAAGATATGATTTATACGATCATAAAATTGACACGCTCATTTTTTTTCCACGTTTCATTTGTTCTTTCATTTGGAATGACAATTCAAGATTATTTTGAGCGATTAAAAGCATAACGTTTTGAGTAACAAATTAATAACTAGTGTTTTATTCTGACTTTATATCTATTCTGTCTTATATTTGAAAAAAAAAAGTTAAATTGTGAGAGTAACCTATATGAAATACCCTATTTTCTAGACAGGTACTCCATAACACGCTTGTTTGTTTTATATATATATATATATATGTTTTATTTATATATATATATTTGTTCGCTTGTTTCATTTTGTTTAGCACTTTGAATTTATTTAAGGACAGCGGTGATCTGTTTAGACGATGACGTACATATCGTGCGTCGAACAGCTGGATATTGCAGAAACAGCGTGATCATACAGGTAACCATCATGTATTGTATAACGTTACACTGCTTTAGAATATATTATTATGCATGCCTCTGTGTTAGCTAGGTTTTATTAGCGTAGTTATATTGTAAGTGATGTATAGAAATCATTTGATGTGCACTATCAAAGACAACCAAGGACTTTTCAAGACATCCATGCATATCAAGCAAATATAATATGCAGTAAATCATAGTATTGATTTTATTGCAGTTACATACTGTAGAGATATGCAAAATAATTACACGTGTTAGTTATTTTTCTACAAAAAAGTTTATTATGCCACTGTAGGGTGTCTGAAGGAAATACAGTTTGCTTTTCGAAACATTCTGTTGTCTGTGTAGTTATAACCCAGTGTAATATCGATGTGACAAAGAGTCTAATTTCACTATAGTCTGTCTGTGATAACATGAGCCAGTTTTTCACTGTGAAAGTATATTCAATAATTTATGACTTAGAACTGAAAAATAGGATATATCAAGACTAATATTTTATATAATCTGTGCACACATACTGTAAATAGTATCTTGTTTGCCAAAGCCACATTACTGCAGCAGCTGTGATGTGTCAGCTCGCCAACTCTATACTCTGCATAACAGAGAGTGCTTTTTAGAAAACTTTTTTAACCCTATTCCTCCGTTGTGATAGAAATCCATGGGAAGCAAACATTATGTGAGCAAGGTAAGCAACACTTTTGTTTGAGAATATGTTTTCAGTCATGCATTAATATTAATATGTTTTTTATATTTCTTTAGCATGTTTGTTACCCATACAAGAGCCACAAAGTATTTGTGATTGCGAGAACCAAAACATGTCTGTTAGCGCTGGTCGATAAGTGCAGCTCATCAACATAAATGGTTTGTACTGCTTAAATTGAAATTTGAACCTTTTTTTGGATGTATGTTTATATATTTGAAGTGTCTGTAATTTGATTTGATTGTAGGTCGCTATGACCTCCCTTTGCCCATGTGGTGCTTCAACACTTGCCACAAATCATGGACACCTGAGCCGCTGGACCTTGCCCGAAGTGGTTACTTGCCAGGCTCTGTAACATTTCAAACAATATGTCAGGTTGACCTGTTCACTTCTTTTGAGCTGTTTAAAGTCGCTGCACCAGGCCTATCACGACAATCATTTATAAAGATGTTAGAGCAAAAGTCACAGAACTTTGGACGGGTAAAAATGCTTCAAATAACTCAAATGTTAAGTAAAAAACAGCTCTTTAGCTCCACTGATGTTTTTTTTTTTCCTCCCAACTTTTTGAATGACACTATATGCGGCAGAACATTCCAGAAGGCATTTTTGGAGTGGACATATTGTCATCATGAGAAAGAAAAGCTCAGTGCAATTGATCACTTCTCGTGTCCTGCATGTATCCCAAATGCTGTCTGCAGATGGAAACCGCAAACTATATCGGTTTAACAAAGCCAGAGAGGAAGAGCATACTACTCACAGTAGTAATTGCAAATGGATTATGCATATTAGTTTATGCTGACTATATATTTTTCCTCTGTTATTAATAGAGTGGAAGAACAGCCTTTTTTCAATGGTGTTTTCATTGCCAAGGATGAGAATGTGACCAATTTTGTCAATTTCGTTCAACAAAAGACCAGCTCAGTATGCTTCTATAATATTATGATTACATTGGTTATTTAACAAGTATAGATAATTCACTGAATACTATTGAAATGTTTTCTTTAATACTGGTACAAGGAAAAGGCACATGTGGAAAATCCATTTGGGCTGCTGCCAGAGAGACTTCCAGCAAGTCTAGTGGGAAATTGGATGAGGAGGGGTTGGAAGTGGCAGTGCGCAGACACAACGTTTTGCTTAAAGCCCTGAATATGAGACAGGTTTATTCAGTACAGGTAGACAAAACAAAGAAAAGTTTTACTCTTATTAATTAATTGAAACTTTAAATAAACCAGAATAAGCAAAATATAATGTGGTAATTAAACAATCACCAATATAGAACAAACACACACGGAAAGAGAAAAACACACAGAATAGTTTAAGGCTAAATGGTAATATACATGTTTATGGTAATAGTTTATTCATTATAATGATACAATATAATGCAACTAATAGTTTATTCAAGTAATATAACAAACAAATAATAAAACAAACATTTATATTATTAGTTACTAATACCTTACTTTCTACAAATTTAAAGATAATATATATGTGTGTGTGAACATATCATATCCTATCCATACAGCAATGAGGTGCTTAATTATTCAGCTTTGAGATGACATACAGGTCTGTTTCAGATGATTGCCCCTCATGTCTGGTTTTGTGGTCCGGGGTCACATATTTAACATATTTAATATTTATTTTGATTCATAGTCTCATAAAAATGTTTAATCTTACACACTTCTGGTGAGCACAAACCCTCAAATATCTACATTTCCTTTTGCTGTTATCCTCATTACATAATAAATGAATGGCTTTAAAAAAGAGTAACTTAATCAACAGATGTCATGATATAGTTAAACACAGTTAAGTGATTCACTGAGAAACTCTGTGCTCGCTGCCCTTAACGTTAACTTGCAATATTCTCACTATCCTTGGTCCATTCTTAATTTTGATTCTGTAAAATGTCCAAGAAACACAGCAAAAATGGACCTCATTTAGTCTCAACCTTTATTACAGCTCATGACGGACATTTCTCAAAGAGGAAATAACAAACATCTTACCTGAGACTCTCGCTTGTTTATTAATGCCTGTGACAGCGGTGATGTAATTTGTACAGTTGAGTGTCGCTGTTTGATTCGTACTCGTAATCAGGACTTCGTGTCCGTGGTGAAACTGTATTTCGTGATTGTAAAGTACACCCCATCGTAAATTTATCAGTCATATACAAACAGACAAAGAAAATGTTGTATCTGTGTCTGTTCTAATCGCAGATTTTGGAATTGTAGCCTCGTAAAATTAGGAGTACGTTCCGTTTTCCTTTACAATTTTATAATTACGGATGCGTGAATTTTGTTTACGCACAAAATATTTATGACAGTGATTTTATTCCATAAATATTTGTCATCATTTATTTTAATTTAATTTAAGAAAGGCTTATTTTTATTGCTGTGTTGGCCAATTTAAAGGCCAAGTGTATGCACCCAGGCCTATTTAGAGTGCTGAGATGTTACGATTTTACAGAGGACTTTTTTTTTTTTTTTGTTCCAACTTCCAAGTGGCCTATAGCCTGTGTTCTGAATAAGTAATGTTAACACACATATAAACAACTCGTTCATGAAAAAAGGCAAATGAGCTGTGTGCATGTGCACATTTGAATAATGTCGGGCTGTAAACCGGTTCAGGCTTTTTAAAAGCTGTCAGTCAGTATGTACTTGTCTGGCTCGGGCCCTATCGGGCCTAACTTTTATGGCCCGATTACAGCTCTAGTTCAGACGCCACCTCACAGTCTGCTTTAACAGTTTCATTTCATCGACAGACACCTAAAAGGCAGGTACTGTGGGTTATCCATACTGTGATGAGACACAATTCATTTAAATGTAACGAGGACATCAAATTGAGTAGCCTTTTCCAAAGAAATTCTGAAATTTTTGGGTCTTAAATGATGTTTGTTGAGGTCTTAAAAAGCATTACATTTTACTTTTAAAATGGTGCAAGAACCCTGTTTTGTAAGTGATTTTATCCCCTCCAATTGCACTGGGGATGGCAGGAATCACACGTCCTGAACACTTTACCCAGTACGCCAAAACAAAGAGCATTGAACAAGGAACAGGCAAAGCTGTACAAAACGATGGACATCTCCTACCACAGAGTGTTTACAAGAGACGAGGACCCGCATGACTTGAGCAGCCATATCCTCCCAGTGACAGCACTCATCTACAAGATTCGGAGGAACCCAAAGTGTAAGAACTGACACACACATATACACACACTCTAACACACACACACACACACATGCGAGGATCGAGCACGCCGTTGTTAATATTAGGAGGAAAATCAATATATTTTCATATTAATATATATACTTTTTTGAAGACAAACACTTTGGACAATACTTGAACTAAATTTAAGACCTCGTAAAAACACCATTAAGACTTTTTAATACCTTTTAAGGGCCTTCATCTTCTTAAAATTGACATATCAACATTTTCACACGCCACTGACACCCTGCATTTATTCTGCAATTTTTCTAACCATTTTTATGATTAAAGACCAACTTGCATGAACATTGATCAGAAAGATTGGCATCTTTGTTGAAGGAACTGTTGAATGTAAAAAAATATTAATAATTCTTGCATTTTTAGTGGAATCAAATGAACTTTTCTAGTCGTCTCAACTTACATTCATCAATCTGACTAAAATATTAGTAGTTAAACTTTGTATAACTTAAAAAAAGTTGTAAACCTGATTAACAAATTAAGTTCAACCAACTTAAAAATATTTTTTGTCATAACATTTTTTGCAGTGTATAAAAGGTAGTTGTGTTATAGAAATACCTGTAAAAAGATATTTCATTCATTCATTCATTCATTTTTTTTCGGCTTAGTTCCTTCTTTATCACCACAGAGGAGTGAACCACCAACTATTCCAGCATGTTTTATGCAGCGGTTTATTCACACTGTAAATATGGATATGTTCAGTTTCCTTCATTAAGTTGTGCAAACTTGTTGCCTTAATTCAATTCAAAGTCATTTCAGCTTTAATGCATGAAGTATTTAGTTCTGACTAGTGAAGTTTCATCAACTAATTTGGAGAGGAGCACGTGATATGATTGAGCACGTCTGGCCACTCATCTGTAATCAGTAATAATCCAATCAGAGTGATCCTAGTTTACTATAAATGGATCATTTTCTCCCTACTGTTTCTATCTTCGTTTGGAAGAATCCCCCCTTCCACCCCATCTCCTCCTTTTCCTCCCTTTTCTAAAGGGGGCGCTCTCGGGACCTACCTGATCTCGGATCTCCTGATATGCTTATCGACCGGGCGGGAGCCTTGGGCTCAAATATCTCCGAGCTCAGGGTTCTCTCCCGGGACAGCATGCCAAACCTGCTTTATACGCCGAGCATATCTAAGTGGGAACTCTTGAAATATATTCAAAATGCTCCTAACTTATATTGAGTGTCATTTACGTTTTGTTAAGCGGAGATTAATTATTTTATTTTGACAGTAAATCTCAACAGAACACAACATTAAAGTCTAAATCATGTCTCTTTATGTTAATCGTGTTAAAAACAACAACTTCACTTTTACATTTATTGTCTAGTCGGACACAAAGCCTCACTTTTGCTTCTTGTTCAAACTACTCATTTCAAATGAGCTGAAACAACAGAAATCTTGCTGTTTCACTGGGAAAACCTGTTTGCTTTATGTTCAATCCACGTCAATTTGTAAAAACAATTCAGATAACTTCATTCCTTCATGCTGCCCCAACACAAATCGATTGTGTACAACGCAGGGTTTTTACAGTAATGCTAGAAATCTGCATGCTTACGTGAACTCGTTCAGTTTAAGTTCAAATTTTGAGTTCACACAACTTGTTTCTATTCATTTCAATCAACTTTCATTTAAAAATGTCGATCAAAAGAACTCAAAACTGATTGATTTTACAGAGCACTTTGGACAGCGTTTTCCTTTCCTAAAAAGGCGTCTCGGCGTGGACGGAGGGCTGAAACGGAGAGGAAAATATGTCTTTTGAAATAAAAGCGCATTAGTGTGGACATGGCCTAAGATCAGTCAAGCGCTTTTACTCTGTATGGTTTGGTGCTATGCGTTACTCGTCTCCTATGAAGACACGGGGGCAGACCTCTGTGACTGGCATCGAGTAGTGTTCTTGTCTGAGGCAACGCTTATACAGGCAAGTCATTTCTTTCGGGAAGTGGATGTTGTAAAATGGACCCTGTCTTCACGCTCGGATCCTGCTGCTGTCGGAGGTGAAAATCCAGCACCACAAGTCAGTAGGTCTCTTGTGAGCCTGATCTGTCTCTCTTTCACATAAGCGAGGGCATCGAGCAGCGTTTTCTTATGGTAGCTCCCCAGATAAGCCACAGCTAAGACGACAGACTTGTTCACACCCTCTGTTATTTTACAGTAAATTTCTGTAATTTAGCGGCTGTTATTTTACAGTAAATTTCTGTAATTTAGTGGCCGTTATTTTACAGTAAATTTCTGTAATTTAGCGGCCGTTATTTTACAGTAAATTTCTGTAATTTAGCGGCTGTTATTTTACAGTAAATTTCTGTAATTTAGCGGCCGTTATTTTACAGTAAATTTCTGTAATTTTGTCCGTTATTTTACAGTAAATGTATGTAATTTAGCGGCCGTTATTTTACAGTAAATTTCTGTAATTTAGCGGCCGTTATTTTACAGTAAATTTCTGTAATTTAGCGGCTGTTATTTTACAGTAAATGTATGTAATTTAGCGGCCGTTATTTTACAGTAAATTTCTGTAATTTAGCGGCCGTTATTTTACAGTAAATTTCTGTAATTTAGCGGCTGTTATTTTACAGTAAATGTATGTAATTTAGCGGCTGTTATTTTACAGTAAATGTATGTAATTTAGCGGCCGTTATTTTACAGTAAATGTATGTAATTTAGCGGCCGTTATTTTACAGTAAATGTATGTAATTTAGTGGCCGTTATTTTACAGTAAATGTATGTAATTTAGTGGCCGTTATTTTACAGTAAATGTATGTAATTTAGTGGCCGTTATTTTACAGTAAATTTCTGTAATTTAGTGGCCGTTATTTTACAGTAAATTTCTGTAATTTAGCGGCCGTTATTTTACAGTAAATTTCTGTAATTTAGCGGCCGTTATTTTACAGTAAATTTCTGTAATTTAGCGGCCGTTATTTTACAGTAAATGTATGTAATTTAGTGGCCGTTATTTTACAGTAAATTTCTGTAATTTAACAGCCGTTATTTTACAATAAATTTCTGTAATTTAGCGGCCGTTATTTTACAGTAAATGTATGTAATTTAGCGGCCGTTATTTTACAGTAAATTTCTGTAATTTAGCGGCCGTTATTTTACAGTAAATGTATGTAATTTAGTGGCCGTTATTTTACAGTAAATTTCTGTAATTTAACAGCCGTTATTTTACAATAAATTTCTGTAATTTTGTCCGTTATTTTACAGTAAATTTCTGTAATTTAGCGGCCGTTATTTTACAGTAAATTTCTGTAATTTTGTCCGTTATTTTACAGTAAATTTCTGTAATTTAGTGGCAGTTATTTTACAGTAAATGTATGTAATTTAGTGTCCGTTATTTTACAGTTACGTGAGATCTGCTTCCTTCATGTCTGCCACTGTGCTGTTTATCTGACGCAGCTGGAGAGGGGGGCACACTCTGACAGCCACGTGGGTACGGTGGGCGGGAGAACCAGCATTAAAGGCACAGGCAACATAAACAGCAACAGTGTGTTCAGAGCTATTCTATCAGGGCTATTCTGAAAGCTATAATAAATAATCTGATGGGTGTTTTGAGCTGAAACTTTACAGACACATTCTGGAGTCACAAAAGACTGATCTTAAATCCGGGAAAAGGGTTAAAATAGGTGCCCTTAGAGCAATATTTGCTTTAGATTGTCTACAGAACAAGCCACTGCTATACAATGACCTGCCTAATTACCCTGATTACCCTAGTTAAGCCTTTCAATGTTACTTTAGGCTGAATACTAGAGTCTTGAAGAATATCTAGTCAAATATTATGTGCTGTCATCATGGCAAAGATAAAAGAAATCAGTTATTATTAGAAATAAGGTATTAAAACTATCATGTTTAGAAATGTGTTGAAATAATCTTCCGTTAAACAGAAATTGAGGGGTGGGGGATATACAGGAGGGCCAACAATTCGAGCTTCAGTTGTCAGGTTTCTTCATCTGTATCAATCACATGCTATTTTTTAATGGCTCGCAGAAATGTAATTTAAGATCAGAGAGTTCAAAGTCAGCATATATATATAAGACTGATCTCGTGACAGATTCGAGTCCAAAGATTTGTAATGCTTCAAGAAGCTCATTGAAATCCCCCATTACTTCAGTATCCTGCAGTGATCACAGAGATAACATGTATGCAGCACTGAAATGGGCTTTTTTGCCTTTTGCAAGAACCCTTGCAAAGCTGCACTACAGTTCTGGAGTCAGCATCAAGCTTCTGCCCAGTTATAAGTGCTCATTTGAAGACCCGGTGCATGTGACGGTGAGCGGCTTAAATCCTCATCAACGTGTGGATCTGCGCTCCAAAATCACGGATGAAGGTGGACGTGATTTCAAAGCTTCAGCGATCTATCAAGCAGATGACAATGGCCAAATTGACCTCAAGCGCGACTCTTCTGCTGGCGGGAGCTTTTCTGGAGTGGAACCGATGGGTTTATTCTGGGCTCTGAAAGCAGATTTATTAAGCTGCAAGTTCAGGCTGAAAGATGTGACGCGTCCAGCTCTAGTTGACATTGAGGTTATCAGTGATGATGATAAAGTCCTGGCCAAAGTAACCAACGAGAGACACTGCCTGAGCGAGGGCGTCCGGAGAAGTCCTGTCACCGAAGGAAGGATCAGAGGGACTCTTTTCATGCCAGCTGGTCAGTTATTTGAGTTATTTTGCTGTCTCTTTCATCTCTCTGACACTTTCAACAACATATATGCAGCAGACACAATTTTAAAATCATTCATTCATTCATTTTCCTTCGGCTTAGTCTCTATTTCAGAGGTTGCCACAGTGGAATAAACCACCAACTATTTCAGCATATGTTTTACGCAGCGGATGCCCTTCCAGCCACAACCCAGTATTGGGGAAACACCCATATACACTCATTCACACACACACTCATACACAACAACCAATTTAGACATCCATTGCCCTTATACCGCATGTGTTTGGATTGTGGGGGAAATTGGAGCACCTGGAAGAAACCCACACCAACACGAGGAGAACATGCAAACTCCACATAGAAATGCCAACTGACCCAGCCAGGACTAGATCCGGCAACCTTGTTGCTGTGAGGGGATAGTGCTAACCATTGAGCCACCATGCTGTCCCTTTTACAATCAATCCAAAAAAATGAGTGGGCTTAACAAACACTCTGGGCTTTATTTTAACAATCTAGGCACATAGTCTAAAGCTCATGGCGCAAAAGCATTAAGGGCATGTCTGAATCCACTTTTGCTATTTTAAGGATGGAAAATTACACTCTGCGCCCCGGCGCATGTCCTAACAGGGTTGTGCTTATTCTCTTAATGAGTTCTGGGTGTGTTTTGAGCATAACGTGCATTAAACCAATTAGAGTCTCATCTCACAATCCCATTCAGAGTCAGTTGCGTTGCACCATGGCACATTTGCAATTTACATGGCGACTTTGTAAGTGTAAAACTGAACACTTCACTAGCGAGAAAACAGTTGAACAGAGCATCTGCAGCGCGAAGATAAAGAACGAGCCTCCTCCATTCAGCATCTTACTTTCTCTTTACTTTACTTTTACTCTTTACTCCTTTACTTTGGTGGACTGAGGAAACGGTGGAAACTCACTCAACTGAAGACATCCATTAGCCCACATATTTAATTAAGTTTGTTAAGCACAAAGATTTGTGTTAAAACTATTTCTAAATTCAGTTCTAATCTCCAGCAAACGAATAAACGAACAATAATAATGAAGTGTGGTCATAAAACAGTTATATCCAAACACACGTTCTGTTCTTATGCCCCATATGGTGATGCAGACGTCTCCAAAACCCCACAGGTGGACAAACTTGTTTTTATTAAATCAATAAATTGATTTTATTAAATTTAATAAATCTGCATATAATAAATAATATTGCTAATAATAATAATAACCTTATACTAATGCAGATTGTCACGAATAAACTGAAAAAGCTCCTCGAAATACAGAAACGCCAACTGACCCAGCCGAGGCTCGAACCAGTGATCTTACTGTGAGGCGATTGTGCTACCCACTGCACCACCGTGCTGCCCCAAAACTTATTACAGTCTCTTTTTAATAACTATCTTATACTAGTCAGGTAACAGATATGAGTGTTTATGGCATTGCCTTGCTGAAAATGGGGATGTGTAGTTTACATCGCCAAGCTATACCACAGCCTGAGTTTTTAATGCAGGTATTACACTTTCTTTTTCAGGTAAAGGACCATTTCCTGGGATTTTGGATACATACATACTTAAAGGAGGTCCTTTTGAGTTGAGAGCAGCTCTGCTGGCAAAGAAAGGCTTTGCAGTTTTAGCCTTGGCCTACCAAAATTACCAGGATTTACCCAAAAAAGCTGACAAATTTCACCTTGAGTACTTTGAAGAAGGTCTAGATTTCCTACGGCGACAGCCAGAGGTTAGTATGTATGAGCATTTAAAATCCTAATCAAATTATAAATTAATTATTAACGGGACCTCATCACAAAGTTGATTTAATTATTTATTTGTATTTATTATTTAGGTGAAAGGTCAAAAAATCGGCCTTCTGTCCATATCAAAGAGTGGAGATCTCGCTTTGTCCATGTCAACATTTCTGCCTGATATAACAGCTACTGTTTGGATCAACGGATGCAATGCCAACAGCGTTGTCCCGCTGTACTATAAACACATGTGTATTCCACCTCTGATGTTTGACTTAAAAAAAAAAAAACCAACAGCATCAGGCCTCGTGGATATGCTAGATGTTATGAATGACCCGATGTCTAAAGAAGGTCTTCCTACTGTTATTCCCATCGAGCGTGCCCCTGCTAGTTTCATGTTCATCGCTTCAGAAGATGACATGAACTGGAGGAGCGTCTATCATGCAAAGTTAGCATGCGACAGGCTCAAAGCTCATGGGAAAAATAACTATGAGCTGGTGAAGTATGAAAAAGCTGGTCACTTTATTGAGGTGCCCTACATGCCATTTTGTCTGGCCACTTTTCATGTTGTTCTTGAGCAAGCGGTTTTATTTGGCGGGGAACCCAAAGCTCATTCAGAAGCACAGGTGGACGCCTGGCAGAGGGTTATCAGATTCTTTAAAAAAACACTGAGCAGCTGAGCTGTAAGGGAATATACAGCAAACATCATAGCCATGACATCCAATCAGAGTGTTGGCCTGAACATCCCTTTAGATTGCAGTGCTAAATATATCATCACACCAGTAATCTTATGCTTTCAAGGTTACTGATGCTTAAATATTGAAATGATTTCTGCAAAATTGATATGGGCTGAATTTAAACATTCATTCATTCATTTTATTTTCAGCTTAGTCCCTTTATTAATCTGGTGTCGCCACAGCGGAATGAACCTCCAACTTATCCAGCATATGTTTTACACAGGGGATGCCCTTCTTTCTGCAACCCATCACTGGAAAACACCCATACACTCTCATTCACACTCATACACTACTGACAATTTAGCTGATTCAATTCACCTATAACGCATGTGTTTGGACTGTTGGGGAAACTGGAGCAGTGAAAACATGTAAACTCCACACAGAAATGCACACTGACCCACTCGGGACTCAAACCAGCGACCTTCTTGCTGTGAGGCGACCAGCAATAAAATATCCTACTGAATTATTCTTCAAAAATGATCATCTAGCAATGAAACATGAAGTTTATGAGTGAATAACTGAATCATTTATTGTAAATGAGACTGGGCTGTACACATGATAATGTCAGATTTCTAGATTAGCGTTATCAGCATCAGTAGTAGTAACAGTGAATTTTTACTGAATATTTTACAGTTTATTTTTATTCAGCTGATTATTTCTTCATTGTATTTTTAATTAAATTACAGCTTCAGTTCTGTTTGCTAAAACCAAAAGTGTCTCGCAGTGCTGTTTCTGTAATAAACAGAAAGCAAATGACATTTGTCTCCTCTCCTTTTTGGCTGATCCGGAAAAATGGTCCGATCTCTGACAAAAAAAAAACCATAATGTGATCCGATCTGTGATCTGTTACACCACTAATATATAGTCACCTTTTTTTTCTCCAGGAGACATAACCCCATACTTTATTTGTAAGCCACTGACATCAATACAGTGTTTTACAGGGTTGTGGTATGGCAAGCCATTTTAACAATTAATCTATAACCCATACTAGTATCTATTTTCATGTTACTAGTGCTTATTTTATAGATACCAGTATCTTTTCCATTAAGTTCTAGTGCTTAGTTATTAGATACTAGTGCGTATTCATTAGACACTAGTCCTTATTAATGAATAATAAATAAATAATTTAAAATGAATAATTTTTTTAGTGTACAGTTAAAGAGTTAAGACTGGTTTATACTTCCATGTGGAGTGATCAGCGTGCCCCACTGCGCATGCCTTGTGCATTTATACTTCTGCGCGTTGTTTGTGTTGCTCTGCAATAACACTTCTGAAATGCTAGCTGGCAGTAGGTTATGTTATGTTCCTCTGTGTCGAGTTTCTTCACTAGTGTTTTATTTTTTCTGATTGCTACCTTAATGTAGAAGTAGCTAAAACTCGCTCATTCTGAGACGGTAACCAGCTGACCGTGCAAAAACGTTAATCACAAGGTAAACACAAAACAAGAGTTTCCATCTGGAGCTCCTTTACGGGACTCCACTATTGTAAACACTAGCTTCAATGGGTTCACGAGGCTCTCGGTCCCGCCCAAACTCATCAGCATTACCAAGCTGACCAATCACAGAGCTTGCGCTATGCGTCATTGTGCTGTGCATTTAAGGCTGATTTATACTTCTGCTTCAAGCGCATGTGTATGCTGCGGGAGCTTTCACGTGATCGCATAGCCCTCGCCGTGGCTGACGCTTACGCGCACCTCTCAAGGCTGATTTATACTTCTGCATCGAGTGATTGGTGTGACCCATGGGGCATTAAAACTAATTTTTATATGAATTTTAGCCAATAAACACTCTTAATGTGTTTATGCCTTTATTAAGATTTTCATGGTGATGTTTACTTACATTGTTTCATTTAGGGAAACTCCTGAGACAAATACGTTATATCTCTGAGTCCGAATTTTAATAATAAATTTATAGAAAATGCTGCGCTTCACACTTACTTTATTCAGTTGCAATGACTTCTGGGACTTCTCAAGCAAGTTTTGCGCTCAAGTCTGCATCGATGCGTCCTCGATATCAAGATCAAGAACACATCTGACGCAAGTGGGTCACGTTACCATGACAAAATGGCGGATATAGTACGTCTGAATTCCACTATACTGCTCACATTCATACTGTAGAGTGTACTAACAGCCGAGTAGTAAACTTAAACTCAAATCAGCACATACTGAGTAGAAGGAGGTTTCGCACGCAGCCCATCGACTGGTTTCACACGGCCGCCATTTTTAAAAGTGAAATTGAGGCTGCGGTGGGAAGGAACCCGGGAGTATCGTTGGGAGTTACATATGAATGTTGTGTACTTGGCTGTATGAGTGAGTGACCTGAAGGTCCGTTCTGAATGAATGGTGAAAATATAAAGGGATATCAGAGCTCATTTTCAGCTAAGTTAAGGAAAACGGCACTAGTTAGCTAACGTTTTCTTTCCCAAACACACGTTTTAGATGCCATTTATCAAACTCGAGTTAATATACTGATTCTTTCACTATATTAGACTTGTCACGATACTGAATTGAAAGAAAAACCGTCAATTTCCCGTTAACATTTAAGACACTGTTGATGGTTTTCTTAAAGCAGCGCTGATTTGCCATTGTGTTCACATGCTCAACAGAAATGCTTGTGATTGGCCGAGAAGGTCATCAGTTCACCCTCCGCTGTTTACCGAGCACAAACACAGACGAGTGATCCGCTGATGACTCGACTGATCTTCACGGCTGCTTTGCACTCCAGTCTCCGTGTATCTGTGTTTGCACTGGGTAAAGAGCGGTAAACTTGAGTGCAAACACAGATACACGGAGACTGGAGCGCTAAGCAGCCGTGAACAGTCGAGTCATCCGCGCTCAGCGGCGCTTCAATGTTAGCCAGTTTTAAAACTTCAGTACAGGGACAACACTATTACAGACAACACGAGGGTGTGCTACAGATGACTGTACTGTAGTGTCTTATCACTCACCGGGTTACATAGGCTGAAACAGGAAAGCGTCCCCACAGTGTTTAACTGGTGCCATGATCTGAAGCGTAAGAGGACACTTTAGCATATTACTCTTACAGAGATTGTGATGTTGTTTGATGCTAAATTGCTTTTTAATTGTTTAATTTAAACTTACTGAATGATATTAAAGTGATGTTTACAGGTCCTATACTTTCGGGTTTCTTCCCACCACAGCCTCACTTTGGTTCTTTAAAATGGCGGCCGCGTGAAATAAGCGTATAAAGGTGAAGTCTAGGTCGGATTTGCGGCAGGCCGGAAGTGCAATTTGCACATTAATAAAGCAGCATTTTTTATGACACTATATAACAATAATTAATGTTTTTACAGTATTGTGACGGTTGGGTTTAGGGTTGGGGTGGGGATAGGCGTTAAAATAGAATTTATTGGGTCATTTAATAGATAACATAAATAATACTCGGTACAACTGCTGTTTTTACAATACTGTGATGGTTGGGTTTAGGGTTGGGGTGGGGCTAGACGTTAATAAAATACAATAAATGGGAAATTTTATAAGTAATATAAATAATTCTCATTAACTTACGGCCGCAAACGTATCCGATCTATCTAGTAACAACCGCGTGTAACCTAAATAGCCGGGTCCGTCACATTTTAGTGTCCCATCATGTTTCCATCGTGTCCCTGCTATTTACATGTGTTTGTGTGAGAAAATGCAGATGTTTTCTTAATGTGTTTGTGTTGTGAGGATTTGCAACACGTTTGCTGTCAAACCGGGTATGTTTTCTTTACTTGCTGATGTTATTCTCCTGAACCAAATGTTTCAAAGGGACCCTAAAATGTGACGGACCCGGCTGAGGTGATTAAAGGAGAGTTTATTTTAACATCCTGATCACACTATTCCCTTGTTTTTGTTTGTCATTATCCCAAATAACCATAACCACTGTACTGAAGAGCTGTTTCGAGAGAGTTTAAAAACAGAATAAAACAGAGTAATGGAGAAGAAAAACTTTTAGGAGCAGAGCTGGACGCTCTTGGTTTCAGTAATATTTGTCATGACCACAAGGCGGCGCTGCTGTCAAAGTAGTGCACAGAGAATCGAGTTCACTTACTGAGGAAAAGCCTGATCTGTAATTGAAAAATGAAGCGTAGGTCTTCCATCATGATATGGCCCATATGGTGTATGTGATTCTCTTGTGCTCGTTAATATTGTAGTTGGTAATATGACAGACCCCTCTCTGATTGGACAATTGCCAGAATTTGTTGAATTGTGCTGATTCTAGACTTTTCCTTTATCACTCTCAGTAGAGCTATGTGTACACACCCAGCGAAGATATGTTTACCCAGTGTCTGAGAGGGTACGCTATCATCCTCAGAGGGTACAAGTCTTCATTTTGGCGGCTGTAAAACCACCATTGGAATGTCCACTCGAGGGCATGTTGACACAGTGCACAAGAATGGGTCTGAGGCCATTGGTGCTCCCGTACTGGTCATCCTGTCATATCTGCACATTATTTTATCATGTGCTTGAGTCAGAGCAAAATTAAGTGCACTGATTTTGCACAAAAAAAAAATCTTCTTTAAAACATTTTAAGGAAGGTCATTGCATTGTGACCCAGTGATTGTGATGTTGTCTAGTGCATGCTCAGGGGCGTAGCTACTGGATTGTGATGTTGATATGTGATGATAGTGCATGTTCAGGGGGCGTGGCTTTTGGATTGTGATGTTGTCTAGTGCATGCTCGGGGGTGTGGCTTTTGTATTGTGATGTTGTCTAGTGCATGCTCAGGGGTGTGGCTTTTGTATTGTGATGTTGTCTAGTGCATGTTCAGGGGGCGTGGCTTTTGTATTGTGATGTTGTCTAGTGCATGCTCAGGGGGTGTGTCTTTTGGATTGTGATGTTGTCTAGTGCATGCTCAGGGGGTGTGGCTTGGATTGTGATGTTGTCTAGTGCATGTTCAGTGGGTGTGGCTTTTGGATTGTCATGTTCAGTGCATGCTCAGGGGTGTGGCTTGTGGATTGTGATGTTGTCTAGTGCATGTTCAGGGGGCGTAGCTTTAGGATTGTAATGTTGTCTAGTGCATGCTCAGGGGGCGTGGCTTTTGTATTGTGATGTTGTCTAGTGCATGCTCAGGGGGCGTGGCTTTGGATTATAATGTTGTCTAGTGCATGTTCAGGGGGCGTGGCTCTTGTATTGTGATGTTATCCAGTGCATGTTCAGGGGGCGTGGCTTTTGTATTGTGATGTTGTCCAGTGCATGTTCAGGGGCGTGGCTTTTGTATTGTGATGTTGTCTAGTGCATGTTCAGGGGGCGTGGCTTTTGTATTATGATGTTGTCTACTGCATGTTTAGGGGGCGTGGCTTTTGTATTGTGATGTTGTCCAGTGCATGTTCAGGGGCGTGGCTTTTGTATTATGATGTTGTCTAGTGCATGCTCAGGGGGTGTGGCTTTTGTATTGTGATGTTGTCTAGTGCATATTCAGGGGGCGTGGCTTTTGGATTGTGCTGTTGTCTAGTGCATGTTCAGGGGGCGTGGCTTTTGGATTGCGATGCTATTACAACCTAACAGACTCCTCATCATTTCTATCTCAAAACTGGCAGCTGGAGGGGGTGTGGTTAAGTATGTTAGCCCCGCCCAATACTCCAGAAAGACCTAATCTGAGAATTGAACTGAAAACAAACCGATGTGCATTTTCAGATTGCATTTAAAGATTACAAGCGCAAACTATTGTTTATTGCTTAACAAACAAATATTAAAATAATGAACAGATGTGTTGTTCACCACAAAACTAGCAACGAGAGCTAACAAAACCAATATGGTTAGTTTTGATTTCATGCGTACTTTAAAGATTTTTTTCCTCCCATGCAGGGTTTGTTGGTACTGATTTAGGGGTAACATCTGGTTTACAGCAGTGGCTTCTGAAGGCCTGTCACTCATGATAGATTACAGGAGTGTGGGCCGGGTACAAAAGGCTTTGGCAAATGAAGATTATTTTTTGTAAAGCAGAATCTCAAGGGATGGAGGAGTAAATCAAGCAGGTGCTTTGAGAGAGATGCAGATAAGTGGAAAATGCCTGCGGTTACATGTTGAATACTGAGAATCTAGATTTGTATGTTCTGATGCATCAGCTGGAATGCTTTATCATTACTCGTCAGTGTCGAAACAGCAGTAATAATCTTTTTTTATTTTTTATGTGGTTTGTCAAGTGGCATGAGATAAAAGTTGAGATTATATGGGGGGGGGGGGCGCCACGCTGAAGAGTCAGTCAACATTTCCATGTCTGATTTCTGCTTGCTTAATTATGAATGTACATGGAGATCTGAAAATTGCCTTTATTTTTATTTTATGAACAGATGATTGTTGCAGATGCTTGTAAAAAATGTCAGATATGTTAATGTTGATTTCATATTTGTTAATAGTTTCTTTTTGGCCCTCTGAGAAAAATTGACTGTGAAAATGAAGAAATAAAAACACACAGACACAGACTTTTTACACACAGCAAAGTCTGAAGAAAGTCTATATCTGCTTACAATTGAAGTCAGAATTATTAGACCCCCCCCCCTCAATTATTAGCCCCCCTCTTTATTTTTTCCCCCTAATTTCTGTTTAACGGAGAGCAGATTTTATTAAATTTATTTTATCTAAATAATATTAGACTAGATATTCTACAAGACACTTCAATACAGCTTAAATGGACATTGAAGGCTTAACTAGGTTAATTAGGATAACTAGGCAGGTTTGGGTAATTAGGCAAGTCATTGTATAATGATGGTTTGTTCTGTAGACTATCGAAAAATAGTATAGCTTAAAGGGGCTAATAATTTTGACCTGAAAATGGCTTATAAAAAATTAAAAACTGCTTTTATTCTAGCCGAAATAAAACAAATAAGACTTTCTCCAGAAGAAAAAATATTATCAGACATACTGTGAAAATTTCCTTGCTCTGTTAAACATCATTTGGGAAATATTTAAACAAGAAAGAAAAAAAAAAAAATCAAAGGGGGGTGAATAATTCTGACTTCAACTGTGTGTATATATGAGCAATTCCATGCAAATGTCAACCTTGCCATAAAAAAAAGGTTTTCACCAAAATAGAGACGCCGTTTCTAGTTTTTTTTTTTTTTTTTTTTTGGTGTTAGCAAGTATTTTACAGTACTTTAAAAATACTCAAAAATGTCTCTGTCAGTGTTTTCAACCTATTATATTAATTTGATTTACTAAAGTCACACAAGTGGCTATTTCACATCTGTCACATCCATAACAGAGAGAGACGTCACATCCATAACAAAGCTTTTTCCTCATGAACGCAAAAAGGTCCAAATAAAATAAAATCTATAATTGTTGTTCTATAGAGAGCCAATTCTTATTCTTTTGATTAGCATTATTATAATTTTTTTTGGGTTGTGAAGTTTAATTAACAGAATTTCTACAAAGTATGTTGTAAACTGAAACTCTCAGACTTTTTTGTCACATCCATAACGCATGCTTATTTTCCTCATTTAAAGTATAATAAATGTTTACAGATTGATAATTTCTGCTCCCATAACTCTGTAGTTAGTTGCTTTGGAAAATATAAACAGATGCTTTAATATAATGTTAACTTATGTTTATTGGTAATGGTAAATTATGTGAATTTATGTTTTGAGTTTTTTTATATATATATATACAAACAGTTGAAGTCAGAATTATTCGCCTCCCTGTAATTTTTTTTTCTTTTTTTTTTTTTTATATTTCCCAAATGATGTTTAACAGATTCAGGAAATTTTCACAGTATGTCTGATAATATTTTTTCTTCTGGAGAAAGTCTTATTTGTTTTATTTCGGCTAGAATAAAAGCAGTTTTGAATTTTTTAAACACCATTTTAAGGTCAATATTATTAGCCCCTTTAAGAAATATTTGTTTTCGATAGTCTACAGAACAAACCATCGTTATATAATAACTTGCCTAGTGAAGTGTTTAATAGTAAATATTAAACACTTCACAGTTCGTGTGGTATTAACTATACAATACAGTCTTGCACAGAACGGATTAAACACAGTGACAGAAGCACTTAGAGAATGTACTCATTTTAACTGTCACTGAAAGAGATAGAAACATCAAGTGTTGTTATTATTATTATTATTTAGATCGTGAAATATGCGCATTAGCCTGTACGTTTAAAAATATATATATTAATATGTATGTCATTTAATTAGAGAAGTGGCAGTTTATTTATTTAATACATGGAAATAAAAACTGCACTTGAATACAGAAAGTGGTTTTTACTACAGTAAACAGGTGGGTTAGCCTATTTGGCTTACTCAGAACTCAAATGGCTGTGCCTGTCTATGTAATACATATATATATATATATATATATATATATATATATATATATATATATATATATATATATATATATATATATATATATATATATTATTTATTTATTTATTTATTTGTTTGTTTTTTACCTTATAAGGAGCTGAGTCCCCCTAAAATGAAAATCCCAAGCCCCTGGTTCAACCCAATTCCTTTGTTTAAATAGAGCTCATATAAGCAGTTTGCAACTACTTATCTTAATAAAAATGGTCACACTTTACAATAAGGTTTCATTAGTTCTTTTATTTACTAACGTGAACTAGTTATGAAGAATACTTGCTAATTTATCAATCCTGGTTCATCATTTACTAATGCATTATTAACATCTAAATATGTGCTTATTAACAAGTCAATGCACTGTGAGTTAACATAAACTATGAATATACAACTGTATTTTCATTAACTAACATGAATAAATACTGTATTGTTCATGTTAGTAAATGCATTAATTAACATACAACCTTATTATAAAGTGTTACACAAGAAAAAAATTAGTAAATCCATTTTAGTAGACAGTGGGCGTTAGGACCTGTGCGCCGGCTGAAGCGCAGCGCCACGCGGAGTTATTTACACTGAAGGGCTCGGTAAACTGACGAATCTCCCGGTCTCACCGTGATGACCACAACCACGTGGTGAAGTCAGTCCTTTATAAATCTCCCTCTCCAGCCGGCTGCATTCAGAATCAGATGTGCATGTGTGTGTGTGTGTGCTGGCACAGGGGACCGAACGAACCGAGGAGTGCGTAAACTGAAAAGGACACTGCGTTTGCGTGCTCTGCTCACTTTAACTCATCACTTACTTACTTTTTCAGTGCGTAAAACAGGTACACGCTTTATTTAGACATCAATTGGAGATGCGGTTTGCGGAGTAAACGCAAGACTCTTCCAGGACATATTTTAGGGGGAAATTGCGCGGCGCTTTTTTTGGTGAGAGTTTGCGGCGCTCTGATGCGGTGGAGGTGCGCGCAAAAACCCCGCAGGCGACGCGTCTGTCATCAACAAGCGCACCAGAAGAGCTTTGAGAAGGAGACACGTTCGAGAGTCAAACCAATGGCTGTTTTAGCTCTCTGGAGTTGCGTGCGTTTACAGAAAACCGATCTGGAATGAAGATCTCAGCCTTTCTCCAGCACATAACGGATCTGACGCGCGCATCGACTAGATTCGGAGGTACAACAATAATAATAATAAACATACTTTAAGAAAGCTATTATAACAGCATTTCATCTGCTTAAAAAAAAAACTAAACACAAAAATGAACTTGTACGTCTTGAGCCTCCTTCTGCTTTTGGATTTAGCCGCGGTGGCCGTCAGTCTATCCACTTGCAGCACTCTGGACATGGACCAGTTCAAGAAGAAGCGCATCGAGGCCATCCGCGGGCAGATACTGAGTAAACTGAAGCTGAGCAGTCCTCCTGAGATCTACCCCGAGCCCGAGGAGGTGTCCCGGGACATCATCGCCATCTATAACAGCACACGGGACCTGCTGCAGGAGAAAGCCAACGAGCGCGCGGCCACATGCGAGAGGCAGCGCAGCGAGGAGGAGTATTACGCCAAAGAAGTGCACAAGATAGACATGCAGCCCTTTTACCCTTCAGAGAGTGAGTTTTTCCCTAATAATATCATTCATGAAAAGTTTTCTTTGCATATTCTAAATGGGTAAATCCTATTAGCAGCGAATGACTGGCAATTAGTCCAATAAATAGTGCTAATGTTGCTTTGAAGTCATACTTGCATGAGATTTCAGAACTAATATTCAAAGTAGCGTGGCACAAAAATAAACAAATGTGTGAATATAAAACCAACTTGATCTTAAATGAGGTTTTAAATTCGCCCATTAAGACTTTCTCCTTAATAATATCATTTCAGAAACGTATTCTTTGCACCTAGGGACATCATATTAGCAGCCAATGACTGTCAAAATACAACATTAATTCAATAGGTCTGTTAAATAGTAGTGCTAATGTTGTTTTGGAGTCATACTTGCATGAGATTTCAGACTCAATATTTAAAGTAGCGTAGCACATGTTGTTACTGCTAAAAAACAGAGATGGCAAAAGCACACACACTCTTTACTCAAGTAGAAGTACAGATACTCATGTTTATAACGACTCTATTAAAAGTTAAAGTACTGACTATACTCTTGTACTCAAGTAAAAGTAAAGAAGTATGGCCTGAAATATTTACTTAAGTAAAAAGGATTCATTTCTACTAGCTGTTTTAGTTTCACCGTGGTAACTACACTGCACATCATGTACACATCTACACATAATAACTTACATTTCTAATTTTTTGGTACTAATTTTGTTGGAAATTTTCAGCTACAAACAACATCACTCCACAATATTCTCCAACAACACTGCTCAAAAAGTTGCCCCCGTGTATCATCACCTGGACACAAAACTGAACTGTACAGCTGTTAAGAACAACAGCTGCCATACTACAGATACAGTAGCCTAATGTAAAACTAAAGTGGCTTTCCCTGTACATATCAATAACAATATAGACTTTATTTACACATTTTATGTTACTATTTAAATCATTACCATTGAAGAAGCACTTAACAATTGAGGTTAACTAGAAATCTTTAAGGGAGTCATTCCTAATGAGTCAATTCATTTATAAATGAGTCGTTTTGAACTAATCTGAATGAACGATTCAGTGACAAGATAGAGATTCGGCGCCACCAATTGGAAGCTTTGGGTTCAATTTAATGTAGCCTCTAATAGCTTTGCAAAAATCTGATCATTAAAATAAATTTGAAGAGTTCACACTTAGCTGATGATTGATTATAAAGCTTGTTTGGCATGCTGTCCCGGAGAGAGGCCTGAGCTCATAAGATCCTCGAGCCTGGGGCTCCCTCTAATTTGCAAGGCGAGAGGGGAGTTTGGTCTCAGGTAGATCTGGAGAACTCCCCTGCTGTAGTAGCTAATGAACAGATAGTGATTGCTCTTAAGAGATAACTACTGTTGAATATTCACTACAGTGAATATCCCGAGAACCAATCAGAAGGCGTGAGTCGAATCCTATGTTTTCAATGTAGCAGCGTGTTGTTACTTCAGTTGGCATTTCTGTGTGGAGTTTGCATGTTCTCCCCATGTTGATGTGGGTTTCCTCCGAGTGCTCCGGTTTCCCCCACAGTCCGAACACGTAGTGTATGAGTGTGAATGAGAGTGTATAGGTGTTTCCCAATGATGGGTTGCAGCTGGAAGGGCATCCGCTGCGTAAAACATATGCCGGCGGTTCATAAATTGGCGGTTCATTCCACTGTGGTGATCTCTGATTAATAAAGGGATTAAGCCGGAAACAAAAAAGAATGAATGAATGAATAATCGATTTATGCTGAGACAACTTAATTATGTGGAACTCAGCATTTTTCACTGTGTTGCTTATCACTTCGTTTATGTTTCAGGGCGATACTTAGAATTTTTTCATATTCCACATTTTTAGATAGTTATATTTTGGCTAAATATGGTTCTGTCCTCACATTATTTATTCAGCTTTCAAACTGATCCTGATTCCTTTTGTTTGGTTTAATTTGACACTTATGACTGGTGTTGTGATCCACATATTACAAAATACAAGTTGCCATCTCCAGTCGTTGTCTAATATGAACCTCATGTCAGATGTGAGCCGGGATTATTTCTCATTGCTATTGCCAGACTCCCGAGCACATTCTAACGGACTAGTTAGTTTATTTGATGCGCATTAAATGTTCAGAAACCCAAGATCGGTCTCTTTTTAAAGGAGCACTGGCAGCCTGTCGCTGCTTGGAGGGATTTGAGCACACAATCTTTCTGTTACAGCGCAGATTTAACCACTGAGCCGCAGTCGCCACATCATAGGCTATAGTGTGGTCTCCTCTGATCAATATTTGTGCAGCTGTCTGCAGCGAGCCGCGTGCACCATCTTTACACTATTTACGCAAATTAGCTTGGTCGGGCAGCGATTCGAGAAGATACTTCAAATGCTTTTTAGCAACCCAACAGGTCAATATTATGATACGGATGATTCTAGAATGTGATTCTCATTGCTTTTACCTCACACACACACACACACACACACACACATATGCAAACGTCATGTTTGAATAATGCGTTGCAGTATGGCTACCCCACTGCAACTTAAAGGGATAGCTCAACCAAAAATTAAAATATAACCATTTCTTACTTACCCTCAAGTGTTTACGAGTTTATTTTTTATATTGAACACAAAAGCTGATAATTTGAAAAATGTTAGATACCTGTAATCATTGACCTCCACAGTAGAGACGGTGACGATATAAAGATTTAATATCACCATTATCATTCATTCATTCATTTTCCTTCGGATTAGTCCCTTATTTATCAGGGGTCATCACAGCGGAATGAACCACCAACTATTCCAACATATGTTTTATGCAGCGGATGCTCCAGCTGCAACCCAGTACTGGGAAACACCCATACACATTCATTCGCACAGACACACGCTCATACACTACGGCCAGTTTAGCTCACTCAATTCCCCTATAGCGCATGTGTTTAGACTGTGGGAGAACATGCGAACTCCACACAGAAACGCCAACTGGCCTAGATGGGGCTCGAACCAGCGACCTTACTGATGTGAGGCGACAGTGCTAACGGCTGAGCCACTGTGATGGCCATATATCGAAATTATAGTGACCAAAATGATCAAGGTTGTCAAAAGTATCACGGTTTTATTCAAATGATCTGAAAATGTTCATGAATAAAGGAATAAAAAGTTATAAATGTTAAATTAAATGTTCATAAACAAAGAAATAAAGAATAAATCAATCTGAGAATGAAGAAACAACAGATAAAATGTGAAGCTTTATGCAGTTTTGTAACAAAAGAACATAAGTGTGCATCAATACGTTTTATTGGTTTATTTATGTTTATATTCCATATACAATGTGTCTGGTGCATTTTATTTTCTTATTTAAGGTATATTTGTTAAATTTGCACTCGGAAAACTACCTTACATGGATCTATATTAAGTTGTTTTTCACAAAAATTGCATAAAGATGCTTTCAAGAGTTCACACTTAGCTGATGAGAGAGAGCCCTGAGCTCATAAGATCCTCGAGCCCGGGGCTCCCTCCTGTTTGCAAGGCGAGAGGGGAGTTTGAGCTCAGGTAGATCTGGAGAACTCCCCTGCTGTAGTAGCTAATGAACAGATAGTGATCGCTCTTAAGAGATAACTACTTACTAGGAGCATGTCTATGGTGCTGATTTGGATTAGTCAATTAACTTAAGTTGCATGTTTTTGGACGGTGGGAGGAAACCGGGGAACCCGCAGGTGAGAACGTGTAAACTCCACACAGAAACGTCGGCTGACTTGGTAAGGACTAGATCCAGTGACGTTTACTGTGAGGCAACAGTGCTAACCACTGGGCCACCGTGCCACCCATCTAGGAAAGGAAGAGGAGTAGGGGTGGAAGGGGGGATTCTTCAAAACTAAGATGGCTGTTATATGAAACTTAAGGTGTTTACTGTGGCTTAGGAATCGTCTGATTGGTGAATCACAAATTAGATAATGTGGGACCGGCTGCAAGCAATCATAAGCATGCGATCCTCTCGAAATTAGCTTATGAATATACTTCATTTATAAAAGCCAAAAGAGGGTGTGATTTGACGTTAATATTAAATTGTGATTTGCAATATAATGTTCGTTATTTTCAATAGTAAGCAGCATACACTTTAAATGAAGAAATACAGCATAAATCAACTGTATATTAAGGTTAAATAGATATTTAATAACTGTCTATATAAATATGCATTAGGATCCTGTCATGATTGGCTAATCACAATGTTACAGTTATCAAAATCGTGATAATAATAGAGTCATGATAATTAATAGTTAGTAAGGTGGAAATTGGGTAGGATTAGTGATGTAGAAAAAAATCATACTATATAAATATTAAAAAAACAGTAAATATTGTAATAATCAGTAGGTGATGATGAGCTAGTATTTAATAATAGCATGAATTGCGACTAAAACTAACGTGTTACCGAATATTCATTAGAATATTAAGTAAGGATCGTCCTCCATGAAGATATTTAGTCAATTTCTTACTGTAAATATGTCAAAACTATAGTAATGTGCATTGTTTATCACTTCATCACATCTTTTAAGGCAATATTTTCAATATTTAGAATTTTCTTTCTATATAAATATGCATTTGCATTGCAGCCTTTCGTGATCAGCTAATCACAATGTTACGGATATCAAAGAGTTATGATAATTAATAGTATGGTGGAAGTTGGGTAGGATAAGGGATGTAGAATAAAATCATACTTTATAAATACTAGAAAAACTGTTAATATTGTAATAATCATCAGGTAATTAGCCAATATTTAAAAATAGCATGAATTGTGATGAATATTTATTAGAATATTAAGTCAAGATCATCTTCCATGAGGATATTTAGTCAGTTTCTTACTGTAAATATATCAAAACTATTTTGATTAGTAGTGTGCATTGCTTATCACTTAATTTAGACATCTTTTAAGGCAGTCTGCTCAATATTTAGAATGTTCTGTCTGGGTCAGATATCGAAATCGTGATAATCAATGATAATGACAATTTGAGATGGTAAAACTAACCATCAGAATATCTGCCGGGGTGAAACCGGCAATCGCGACAACATTATTCCATACATGAGAAAAGATATAAACGGGTAAAATCCAAATGCTATGGATGTCAGTGGTTACACGTGTTCAATATTGTTCAAAATAACTTCTTTTCCCTACTGAAAAAAACAGCTTAAACCAGCCTAGGCAGGTTGGCTGGTTTTAGCTGGTTGACCAGCCTGGTTTTAGAGGGGTTTTGACCATTTCCAGGCTGGTTTCCAAAATGACCAGCTAAAACCAGCTTGACCAACCAAAACCAGCTATGCCCAGCTTAAACCAGGCTGGTCAACCTGGTTTTAGTTGGATTTAGCTGGTCCTTTTCCAGCTAGGAAATGGCTGGAAACCAGCCTGAAAATGGCCAAAACCCCTCTAAAACCAGGCTGGTCAACCAGTTAAAACCAGCCAACCAGCCTAGGCTGGTTTAAGCTGGATTTTTTAGCAGGGTTGTGTTCGATAAAGGGTGGCAAAGTGGCTCAGTGGTCAGCATTGTGGCATCACAGCAAGAAGATCGCTGGTTCGAGTCCCAGTTGGCTTTTCTGTGTGGAGTTTGCATGTTCTGCCTGTGTTGGTTTGGGTTTCCTCTGGGTGCTCCGGTTTCCCCCACAGTCCAAACACATGCGCTATAAGGAAATTGAATATATTAGTGTATTGAATGTATTAAGGAATGTATTAGGGAATTGAATAGTGTGTGTGTAATTATGAGTGTATGGGTGTTTCCCAGTGATGGGTTGCGGCTGGAAGGGCATCCGCTGCGTAAAACATATGCTGGAATAGTTGGCGATTCATTCTACTGTGGTGAACTGTAAAATCGAGACTAAGCCAAAGGAAAATGAGTGAATGAATGAATGAGTGTGTTCGATTAAAAAAAGAAACTCAACAGGTTCGTTACAAGTGAAGGTAAAGCAAACGATGACAGAATGTTCAGTTTTGGGTGAACTACCCCTTTAAAAGTCAGGCCTATATACCGTAAGCGAATCAATGCATTAAAGCTCTTTATTAATTATATAATCACTTTCAGTTCCCGGATCAAATGTGAGTTTACAGAATGAAAGAAAAATAATTTAGGAGATCTTTTCATACCCAGAGGTGTTATTTTGCATTAAATGTTATTCTTGGCTCGGCCTGCTGTATAAATACTCCAAATATGAATAGACATGGCATAGTGCCAGACCCAGTCAGCAAGGCATTTATGGGTTATAAATAATCCTTTGTGGACATTCAGAGAAACATCACAGATTATTTTAGGGATGAAAGCAGATTGTGGCATTAGGTCACAACGACTCTGCTCTAAATCCTACTGAGTCGCCTACATAGCATCTTAAAGCACTTTTTTTTGCAAATAGGCTCATTTTACAAGTCACATGGAGTTGAGTCTATTTAGTCAATCACTTTTAGCTTAGCATACATTATTGAATCGGATTAGACCATTAGCATCTCACTCCAACATGACAACATGAAAAGATTTGATGATTTTCCTATTTAAAGCTTAACTCGGTTACATTGTGTACTAAGACTGACAGAAAATGAAAAGTTGGTATTTTCTATACCACTATGGCTAGCAGTATAGCTAGTATAGTATAGCTCCTAGACATATCGACGTAGAAAATATCGACTTTTCATTTTCTGTCAGAAGATAGAACCTTTTCAGTTTACCCCAATCATAGTACACACTGTGTATCTACATAATAGCCAAGCTTTAAGTAGGAAAACCATCCAAACTTTTTTTTTATTTTAATTATTTGAGATGCTAATGGTCTAATCTGATTCAATGATCTATGCTAAGCTAAGCTAAAAGTGCTTCCGACAGACCCAGAGATTGGCTGAATGGGTTGAAAACATGTTAAAATTCAACTCTAACTTTAAATTGAGCCTATTTCCAAACTAAAAGTGTTCATTCAAGTTCATCAAAGGCACATTATCTTTGAAAAACCTGCATATAGGCCTGCATACAGTATAAATCATTCATCCGCTCTCTCTTTTTTTCTCATTAAAGTTACTTTGTTCATTGTTCTGTGAACTTTTTGCCTGTATGGTGATTAGATTCACTGTATTGGACGCCTGCCCTGGACTTGAGTATGCGAGTCGAGAATGATCCGTGCGGTTTGTGATACCTGCGAGTTGTCTGCGGTTCGCTGTGTGACAGGTTTAAAGCAGTATCACATGTGGCCCTATCGGATACTGAAATCCCAGAATGCACTGTGATGAGCTCCAGCGAAGTGAAGCAGAAATGTTGATTAGGGGACAAAAGGCTAAAGGCACACCTTAAGGAAAATGGGCTCTCTATGACTGCCATATTGTTGACTGCTGAAGAAATATGATATTATTATGGAGATAATAAATCAGAAAACCATTTTGTTTAAAAATAAACAAACAACTATTATAATATAAAATAAAAAATATATAGCTTGAGGTAAAATCCAGCTCAGAATAGGTCATCAAATTTCACCTTTCAAATTAACGTTGATAATATATATATATATATATATATATATATATATATATATATATATATATATATATATATATATATATATATATATATATATATATGTGTATATATATATATATATATATATATGTGTATATATATATATATATATATATATATATGTGCATATATATATATATATATATGTGCATATGTGTATATATATATATATATATATATATATATATATATATATATATATATATATATATATATGTGTGTGTGTATATGTATATGTATATATATATGTATAGATTTACATGTCAGTCAGACAGCCTGTGGGCGGTGCTTGCAAAACTGTTGTTAATTTCTGACAAGGATTTTTTTAATGTCTGGGTAAAAAACAGCAACTATTTTCCCATTGAACGCTATAAATTAGATTTTAAGAAACATTTAAAATATTTTAACTAATACTAATACTTCATTAATTTCAAACACACAGATTTCTTTACCTCATGAAAAGGCATCTATCTTTTACTTCTGGATATAAAGTAAAGCCACTGCACTGTTCAGCTCTACAGCATGCTTGGATGTTGGTGTATAAGAGATTTGTTTCTCAAATGTCTCCTGAGTCATAGTAGCTTACTAGCTTTTGATGTGGAGTTTTCCAAACCATAGTAAACCTTGAAACCGGTTACCATCCCATGCCCAGCCTTGAGTCTGAAGGTCTTGCTACATGATTTTAACTAACATCAAACACTATTATAATCAATGGTGACTCAAATATCTTGTGCGCTTCCTGTGAGCAGTGCTATTTGTAGTCGTCGCCTAAGTAGAGCGTTCCAAATCGGTCACTTATGAGATTCCATTTCAGTTAGAATCCTTAGAAGGCAGCTGCCTGTGTAGACCGTGCAGATTTTGGAACAGAGCCAAACGCGTGGCAAGAGAACAGCAAACAGAAACAGCAAAGAAGAACAGATTAATAACTGTAAGACAAGATATTTCACCTGACAATACAAATCATTTACTCTCCCTCATGTGGTTTATGAGTTATTTTCTTCACAAAAGAGGATAGTTTGAAGAATGCTGCACTGTAAAATGCAATTAGTTACTTTAAAATATTGAGTAAACCTGTTACCTTAAAAGCCACAAGTTGATTTTACTTTTAAAAAGTCAGTAAATGGTGGCACGGTGGCTTAGTGGTTAGCACTGTCACCTCACAGCAAGAAGGGTTCAGTACGGGTCATCTTTATCAGGCTTGTGTCTCCACAGTAAATACATGTGTATAAATGTTCATTACTAACCTTTTTATGAACAGGATTTGATTATAACTGCAGATCAATGATAGGGTGAAATAGCCTACTGTAACGTCTGCAGTTATATAAAATAAATAAATAAATGCAACATATATGAACACATACAGCCCCTTACAGTAGAGCTGCACGATTCTGGCTAAAATGAGAATCGCAATTTTTTTTACTTCTGGTCACTTCCGGTGTGTGGTACATTCCACGTCACTTCAGGTGTGGTACATTCCACGTCACTTCAGGTGTGTGGTACATTCCACGTCACTTCCGATGTGTGGTACATTACACGTCACTTCTGGTGTGTGGTACATTCCACATCACTTCAGGTGTGTGGTACATTCCACGTCACTCTCGGTGTGTGGTACATGCCACGTCACTTCCAGTGTGTGGTACATTCCACGTCACTTCAGGTGTGGTACATTCCACGTCACTTCAGGTGTGTGGTACATTCCACTTCACTTCAGGTGTGTGGTACATTCCGCGTCACTCTCGGTGTGTGGTACATGCCACGTCACTTCCAGTGTTTGGTACATTTCATGTCACTTCCGGTGTTTGGTACATTCCATGTCACTTCCAGTGTGTGGTACATTCCATGTCACTTCCGGTGTGTGGTACATTCCACGTCACTTCCGGTGTGTGGTACATTCCACGTAACTTCCGATGTGTGGTACATTCCACGTCACTTCCGGTGTGTGGTACATTCCACATCACTTCCGGTGTGTGGTACATTCCACGTCACTTCCGATGTGTGGTACATTCCACGTCACTTCCGGTGTGTGGTACATTCCCTTTCCGGTAGGAATCTGTCATTGTAAATTTGTTTCGCGACTTGTAAAAGTGTTTTGCGTCTTGTTAATCTTTTTATAAATGTAAATTTGTTTCGTCCTTGGTAAAATGGTTTTTCCTATGTAATTTTGTCTTATGATAGGTATTTATTTATTTATTAGATTTTTATTTGGTATGGGCATGTTTTGTTGCTGTGAAAAAGTGACGAATCTGAAAAGGGCCCCCAGTCTCCACTATACTTACACACAGTTCTGTCCAAACAGCTTACAAAAGAGGATTTTCATCATAGGTGCCCTTTAAGTAAGAAAAGCAGAGCAATTACAATAGAGGTCAATGGGTCTGTGCAACAGAAGTAAAGTCGATTATTTTTGGGGTAGCCTTTCCCTTTAAGATCTTCCTGGGCTCGGAATACAGTGCAATGTGTCAGAATAATAATACGCAGCCTTATTTGGTTGTGCGCCAGGCGGCACTGCAGGGCACAGCGGCACTGGAAGCCACACAAATATGTGAGAGAGAAAAAGAGAGAGAGAGAGAGAGAGATAGAGCGCTGGCAGAGCCCACACAGCACTATTTAAACTAGAGAGGATACTGCGCACCGTGCCACATGCTCCATGGAAAATTCCAGCCCGAGACCCGCTGTTGCTGGGGTGTGGAGCTGCAGTCACCCCCACCTCCAGCTCATACACTCTTAAAAAGAAAGCTTCTTCAGTTCAGCATGATCAACACTGAACCAAGTGCGCAAATCATACAGACACACTAATAAAGCAGTATTCCTGAATATTAATGTTCAGTTTTACTGGAGTCAGGGTAATGCTTTTCAAAAAAGAATGTTCTTTAAATAAGTCAAAATAACTTAGTGATGAGTGATTATTCTACTCATTACTACACTGCGAACAAATAATGGTAGCTTAATGTTGTTAAATGAGACTCACACTGACCAGATCATTTGAAACAGTAAGCGGTTAAATAGAGACGTACTCTGATTGTGTAATCTGAATCAGTGAGTCAGTTACTGGAGAATCGCTCTCGCCAGATCATTTGAGACGTACTCTGATTGTTTCATCTGAATCAGTGAGTCAGTTACTGGAGAATCGCTCTCGCCAGATCATTTGAGACGTACTCTAATTGTATCGTCTGAATCAGTGAGTCAGTTACTGGAGAATCGCTTTCGCCAGATCATTTGAGACATACTCTGATTATATAATCTGAATCAGTGAGTCAGTTACTGGAGAATCGCTCTTGCCAGATCATTTGAGACGTACTCTGATTGTTTCATCTGAATCAGTGAGTCAGTTACTGGAGAATCGCTTTAGCTAGATCATTTGAGACGTACTCTGATTGTATCGTCTGAATCAGTGAGTCAGTTACTGGAGAATCGCTTTCGCCAGATCATTTGAGACGTACTCTGATTGTATAATCTGAATCAGTGAGTCAGTTACTGGAGAATCGCTCTTGCCAGATCATTTTAGACATACTCTGATTGTTTCATCTGAATCATTGAGTCAGTTACTGGAGAATCGCTCTCGCCAGATCATTTGAGACATACTCTGACTGTATAATCTGAATCAGTGAGTTAGTTACTGGAGAATCACTCTCACCAGATCATTTGACACATACTCTGATTGTATAATCTGAATCAGTGAGTCAGTTACTGGAGAATCGCTCTCGCCAGATCATTTGAGACATACTCTGATTGTATAATCTGAATCAGTGAGTCAGTTACTGGAGAATCACTCTCGCCAGATCATTCGAGACGTCGTCTGATTGTATAATCTGAATCAGTGAGTCAGTTACTGGAGAATCACTCTCGCCAGATCATTTGAGACGTACTCTGATTGTTTCATCTGAATCAGTGAGTCAGTTACTGGAGATTCGCTCTCGCCAGATCATTCGAGACGTCGTCTGATTGTTATAGTTCAAGACAAAGCATCTGGAAAGTCATTTGTTTACAAACTAAAAAGTAAAGGTCCTAGGATTGATCCCTGAGAGACCACTGAGGCACAAACCACTGCCTCCATGCCTTTTTTTTCAGTTCATTCATGACAATCTGCATTAGTATAATGTTGTTATTATTATTATTAGCAATATTATTTATTAAATGCAGATTTATATTTGTTTTAATAAAAACAAGTTTAGATTTGTCCACCTGTGGGATTTTGGAGACGTCTGCATCACCATATGGGGCATAAGAACAGGACGTGTGTTTTTGACGCGCAAATGAAGCGAGTTAACTCAGATGTTTGTACGTCAAAATCTGCTTCATTCGTGCATCAAAATATGCTTCATTTGCGCATGTAAATCCGCTCCATTCGCGCGTCAAATTCACTTCAGAATAGACACGTCATGCGCAGGGCTTCTGTCTGCCCGGTGACTGTAGCTTCGTTGCTAAATGGCTAAGATGGATTTTATTGAGAAAGTAACTGTGTTTGCGTGCTTTATGAAGGCTAAAAAACAGCGTCAATTCGTTTGAGGCCGTGTCTGAGTCCACTAGATCCTTTCAAAGGAGCTCATAAACTCCTCCATCCAATCTGGATGATGGATGCTTTCAGCAGTGCTTCAGACTGAGCCGAGCCCAGTTTGATGAACTGTTGTCGGTGTCAGCTGGAGGATTTTCCCCCGGGACACCAACAACAGGTGCTACGTCATAATCACGCCCCCACAAGAGCAAGATCCTAATTTTTTAACGCGGCGCGAATGTCTGTTGAAGTCCAGATTTTCAAACTCGAGCGTTTCACACGCAAAACGCTCAATTCGCGCCATTCACGCCATGCCATTCGCGCAATTTGCGTCTTTCGCACCGCACGATGCCTATTCGCTTCTTTGCATTGACGTAACATGTAAATAACTCGTGCTTTACATGTCTTCCGCGTCTGGTGTGAACACAGCATTACTCCACCAAAGTAAAGGAGTAAAGTAAAGATTAAGAGTAAAGTAAAGAGAAAGTAAAGAGGGTGAATGGAGGAGGCTCGTTCTTTATCCTCGCGCTGCAGATGCTCTGTTTAACTGTTTTCTCGCGTTCAGTTTTTACACTTACAAAGTCCAACCTGTAAATAGCAAATGTGCCATGGTGTGACGCAATTGACTCTTAAAGAGAATGGGAGATGAGACTCTAATTGGTTTAATGCACGTTATGCTCAAAACACACCCAGAACTCATTAAAAGAATACGCACAACCCTGTTAGACCATTCGCCGGGACGCAGAGCATATTTTTCCATCCTTAAAATAGCAAAAGAGGATTTGGACACTTTGACTTTATAGTAAATATTTTTACACCCTAACATTTTACAGAGTACTTCTTGGATTCAATTTGGGCATAACGTATAAAAGCTCCTAATTGGAGTCTTTATTTTTAAGAGTTTAAAACTACAAACCTAACAAACACCAAACAACATCCATTTTCTCCTTTACAGCTTTATTATTAGCAGGAATCTTGCTCGTACATCATTCCCAACAGTAAACACACACACATATACGGCACCCATTATTTACAGCAGCTCTGGTGATATATGGATCGCTCTTCCCTCTTATTTAGGAAACAAACCAGCCCAGTTTAAATATCATCCCTCCTACAGGAAAATCCTCCATTAAATCTAATGTCCCATACAGCAAGTCACTGTGGTATTAAATGTCCGTGCATGCATAAATGTTAACCCCAGCGGTGTGTTTGTGAATGCAGCTCTTTTGGAGTCCAGCACAGAGCTCTCTTGTGACCGAAAAACGCAGCAACACAAGGCCGTCTCTGTGGCTGTAGGAAATGGTTTATGTTGCAGCCGTTTTATGACTTTGTGTGGTTTATGCTGTTCAAGAGTATATGACTTGAGTATATATGCGCTTTGAGTGCTCGCTGAAGTATGCTCTCTGTTTGCGCTGGATATCAACGCTGTGTTTTTTGTGCCGCTAACACACCTAACCTGTTAGAGAAATAACAGTGAGTCATTGAGCAGAAACAGCTGGACGTGGCTGTTAAACTTCTTATCGTTATCTCCTAAAATAACACTCGTGTGTTTGCTGTGAAGGGCCATTCAGACTGTTCACTGCACTTTAATGGTAAAACACTGTAAAAATGCTGCGGTAAAACATGTTAAACAGTAAGTCTTTCTTAATATACAGTTAAGGGCAAACTTATTCACCCTTCAATGCCATATTTGTTCTTTATCAAATATTTCTCAAGTGATATTTAATGGAATAAGGGCATTTTTATCAAAGTATTTCCTATAATATTTTTTCTTCTGGAGAAAGTCTTATATGTTTAACATCAATATTATTAGCCCCCTAAGCAATATTTGTTTTGGATTGTCTACAGAACAAACCACTGTAATACAATGACTTGCCTAATTAACCTATTTAAGCCTTTAAATGTCACTTTAAGCTGAATAGTATTATTAAAAAATGCCTAGTAAAATAATATGTTAAAATATTTAACTTTCATACACTGTCATAATGTTTCATGGTGCACATAATGTGTGCAAAATGAGGAAAAGGGGAATATATATTGTTTTATAAACCTTTTGTGACACTAATACAAAATAGTGATAATTAGATCATTTAACAAAAAGAAAGAAAGAAAGATAGAAGGAAAGAAAGAAAGAGAACGAATGAACAAAAGAAAAAAAGAAAACTGCACATACTCCATACAATCCTGGGTCTAGGAATGAAAGAAAGAAAGAAAGAAAGAAAGAAAGAAAGAAAGAAAGAAAGAAAGAAAGAAAGAAAGAAAGAAAGAAAGAAAGAAAGAAAGAAAGAAAGAAAGAAAGAGAACGAACGAACAAATGAATGAACAAAAGAATGATAGAGAAATTGCACCTACTCCATACAATCCTGGGTCTGGGAAAGAAAGAAAGAAAGAAAGAAAGAAAGAAAGAAAGAAAGAAAGAAAGAAAGAAAGAAAGAAAGAAAGAAAGAAAGAAAGAAAGAAAGAAAGAAAGAAAGAAAGAAAGAAAGAAAGAAAGAAAGAAAGAAAGAAGAAAGAAAGAAAGAAAGAAAGAAAGAAAGAAAGAAAGAAAGAAAGAAAACGAATGAACAAAAGAAAGAAAGAAAAAATGCACCTACTCCATACAATCCTGGGTCTGGGAAAGAAAGAAAGACAGACAGAAAGAAAGAAAGAAAGAAAGAAAGAAAGAAAGAAAGAAAGAAAGAAAGAATACCTGAATGAACGAATGAATGAACAAATGAAGAATGAAAGAAAGAATATATGAACGAAAGAAAGAAAGAATACATGAATACACTTACAGCAGAAGCCCCTATTGAGGGAATGAAAGTACTCCATTTCTCTCTCTCTCTCTCACTGTGGCCCATTTCACCTGCTGGCGTGACTTTTCCTCTCGGCTGCTGGCGTGACTCTTCCTCCGCTCTCTTTTGCTCTCGGCTGTATGCATTCCCGCGGCTGTACCTGTGCATTGTCGTGGGACCCGACCAGATTTCATGCGACGTGGGAATAAATTTCCGAATAAAAGCGCGGCAGCAGTCAGTAACTCTGGTGTAATTTTAACAGGAGTGGTGCTGTGTGTCCATGTGTGTGCGTGTGTGTGTTTATAGAGACAGCTTGTTATAGCCACCCCCCCAAAATACAACACTGTTTATGGAAAGCATCGTCAATGCACCGTGATGCTCCGAAATATCGAATTGAACCGAATCGATGGCATGATAATTATAATCCTAACCGAACCGAACCATGAGACCAGCATATGTTCACACCTCTAATGCCTTGGTATACCCAGACTTTACTGAAAATAGATCTGTTAGTTCTTTTGACCTTGCACCCTTTTGTTAACATTCATTATTATTATTTATTTGTTTAGGATTTGCATTTTCACATTCTGATTCCAATGTCTAATTATTAAATTGTTAAAATGACTACAATTAAATGAAATATTCTTACGTATGAAATATTATGTGTTCTTTGGAAGGAGGGTACTTATATTATGATGATATTATAGTGTTAAAATGGTCTTAAAATGACAATAATATCATTTATCACAATAAATTTTGGTGCTATATATCGTACCACAAAAAATAGATATCGTGACAGGCCTAGATACAAACTCAGCATTGCATATCCTGTGATTAGACTATTGCGAACGATCACATTGCGATATCGATGCAGAAACGATATATATTGTGCAGCGCTACTGTTAGTTAACCTTAGCTAATGCACCATGAGTTAACATGAACGCTATTTAACTTAAATTACATTACCTAACATTAACGAAGATGAATAAATACAGTCATAAATGTTTGTTCCTGTTAGTTTGATGAACCCAAAAGAGCACATGTCGCTCCGCTACTCACCCGTTTGCACTGGCTGCCAGTTGCTGCTCGCATCAAATTCAAAGCTCTGATGTTTGCTTACAAAGCGACCTCTGGCTTTGCTCCTTCTTATCTGCTCTCGCTTCTGCAGATTTATGTGCCCTCCAGAAACTTGCGTTCTGTGAATGAACGTCGCCTCGTTGTTCCATCCCTAAGAGTGAAGAAATCACTTTCCCGAACTCTCGCATTCAATCTGCCCAGTTGGTGGAATGAACTCCCTAACTACATCAGAACAGCAGAGTCACTTGCTGTCTTCAAGAAACAACTAAAAACTCAACTATTTAGTCTCCACTTTCCTTCCTAATCTGCAACTGCCTCTCTGGCTATACCACTAACTGTACTCTCTCTCTCTCTCTCTCTCTCTCTCAAAAAAAAAACTTACATTACTAATGCTTTGCTTCTTAGCCTTCTGTATGTTCAACATAGTAATCTCAGATGCCCTGCGGGGATAAAAATTGCTTAAAATACCAAAGTATCCAGCTCATATAAACTCAGTAACTCTAATATATCATTACCAAGCTTTATGCTGAACATATCAGTCTCTCTTAAACAACCGAATGAAAGAATGTTCTTGAAAATCTATGAATCGCGTTTTCATCAGGATATAGATTAAGCGGTGATTTGGGAAGAGTTATATGGTGGCGTAATGCGCTTTGATGAAGTTATTATGAAGTGTTACCCAGAGCTCCGTGACACTGAGGTTTTGTCTAGAAGCAAACGGGCCGTCATGAAACGCTTCGCAAAGCACCCTCAATTTCTGCAGTATTGCTTTGGTTGCTATTTCGGCTCGTCTGAGGTCAGCCGTTTTGTTAGTTTAAGAGCCAAATAATTTGTGCCTTTTAACACACTTGTAGACAGAAGTCGCTCTTTTATCTCTGAGAAAATTACAGGGTGTACGGACTAATTTGTTACATGTGTCAAATGGAGCTGAGCTAATTTTACCCAAATAGCTAAATATCCCAGAGAGCATCTGTCCTGCTGTATAAACACATGCGTGAGTTTATGCTCAATGGATCACACGTAGACCTAAAACGTTCATTGAAATCACCTTATTTTTTGATGTAATGCACTGATAATTGTTTTGTTTTAAAGGGGACCTGTTATAGCCCTTTTTACAAGATGTACAATAAGTCTCTGATGTCTCTAATGTGTGTGTGTGTGTGTGTGAAGTTTCAGCTCCAAATACCACACAAGTAGTGTTTAAAACCCCTTGAAACTGCTTCTTTTCGGCTTTGATCCTAACTGTGGCCATTTGGTGACTGTCGCTTTAAATTCAAATGAGATTTTCAGAAGAGGGCGGAGCTACAAATGCCTGTGTGTCAGCATAGTGGCAGATTCAAAACAGGATTCGCAGTATTTCCAATACTATTTTTTCTTCTGGAGAAAGTCTGATTTGGTTTATTTCGGCTAGAATAAAAGCAGTTTTTAATGGTTTAAGGTCAATATTATTAGCCCCCTTAACCAATATTTTTCCTGATTGTCTACAGAGCAAACCACTGTTATATAATGACTTGCCTTATTACCCTAATGGCCTGTTTCCACTGAGTGGTACGGTACGATACGGTTTGGTACGCTTTTATGGCTGTTTCCACTGTCAAAAGATACCTAAAAGCAAACCGTACCGTACCACTTTTTGCGTATCCTTTGCAAACAAAAGGGTACCAAAAGGCGGAGCTCGACGCGCAACTGAACGCTATTGGTTTACAGAGATGCGTCACTCGCTCGTGCAACAAACCAGGAGAATAAAAACAAAGGAAGCGGCGTTTTTAAATACACAGCCGGGACGTTACATCGTAATAATATATACATATAATAGCGAGCCATGGTCGACCCGAGCTCAAACCTTGTTGTTATCTTGATGAACATCCAAGAAGAAGAGCAGAATCTGCCGTGTGCCCCGTAGTTGTTTACAAGGCCGTCTAACGCACAAGTGGTTTCGCTTTCTCGCTCACACTCGTCGCGCGTCTATATTTGAAATAACGAACTTCTTGAGCTGATGATAATAACGTGCACATGATTATTGAAGTGCTTCTGACATCCGATCCTTTCAGAAACTGACAAGCGCGAGGGTGACGCTCGAAAAAACAAAAGAGAAGCTGGAAAAAACATTATCATCACCTTTTCTCAAAATAACAGAACTACTCTCTAAGTTGGTACTGGCAAAGATTTGATCGATTGTTATTCTTTCTTCTGGAGACGGATATTTACGAAGACGCATTAAAATCCCGTGACCCATAGACTTCCAGCATGCTAAACGGCCTGCTAGGTTACAAACACATGTAAATATCGGCCTTCGTAAGTGGCTAGTAGCTGTTCATGTCATGAAATCAAGGTCGTTTTCGCAGTGAATGTGTGTGTGTGTGTGTGTGAGGAACGAATTTGACCTCCCAAAAATGTTTTGTTTGTCGCGAGCGCTTCGTTGTTTTCTCCTTGTTTCATGTTATTTTTAAAGGGGGAGTGAAGCAGTCAAGTTTACATTATGTTGAACATTGGATTCCACTTTAATGAAAATATATTAAACAAACTGGATTAATGTAACCATTTAGAAAGCAGCATGTTTTACTATCGATTTTAGACCTAGAATGCCGCCATCTTGGAATATCGCTGTGTCTGACATCACAGGATTGGTTCTGTTCCCTCAACTGAACAGATAAAGTGGAAGTAAAGGACTGAACACGAAGACTAAACAGCCTAATTTAACACAATGCATGAAGTTGTGGACGTGGTGTAGTCCTTGCTATACGCACGTATACTCAGTATGCATACTTTTTTCCAAGAGCTGTTTGGGTATTACCACTTCTGAGGGTCAATAATTGCGTATACCTTGTTTTTCTGATTAAACTTCCCTAATTTACGTTTATTCACGTCCCCTTTGACTGTATACCAAATGTTCCTGTTTTTTTTTAATTCGCATATTAATTTGTTGCAACTGGTAATTTTAGTTTTGTTTAACTTGAGCCATTCCCCACCCCCTGACCACCACAGCAGCTGTGAGGGCACTATTAGCTAAACAAAAATCATTAAATTGGATCAGACTATTAGCATCTCCTTTTAAAATGAACAAATTTTTTATTCTTTTATTTTTAAGCGGATAGTTTTGCCAAAAAATTTAAATTGTCATCATTTACTCAACCTTTACTTGTTCCAAACCGGTTTGTCTCTTTTTCCTTCTGTTGAACACAAAAGAAGATATTTTGAAGAAAGCTGAAAACCTGTAACCATTGACTTACATTGACAAAGTATTTGCTTTTCCTTTCCTTTCATGGAAGTTAATAGTTACAGGTAACTGATGTAAAAAAAAAGGAAAAAAATAAATAAATTTATGTAAATAAATATAATATATATATATACATATACACATATACAACTATGTATATATATATATATATGTAATTAATCAAAGAAACATTGACTTTCATCATTTCTTTGCCTACTTTCATTAAAAATTTGGGTCGGGTGTAATAGTACACCACCTTTTTTTTTAGGACTACACCACTGTCTCTAACAGAGGTTACATGTGCTGGTGAAGATTACAGACTCAGATGAGAGGTTTTCACTGACTGTGGGCTATATTTCGTGTTGTTTTTTAACCCAAATAAGGACTAAATGTCTGCTGTGTGTAGTTTATCTGTAATTGGTAACATATCGGAGACTGTAAGGGTCTGTATGTGTTCATATATGTTCATATATTTATTTATTTTATATATTTATATATAACTGCAGGCGTTACAGTAGGCTATTTCACATTATCATTGATCTGCAGTTATAATCAACTCATGTTTGAAGAAAGGTTAGTAATGAACATTTATACACAAGTGTTTATGTGTATAAAGCATTTGTTTTGTGAGAAGTCCTTCTCATATGAAATGTGAACGACACGTACAGCTTTACTGTAGACATTTCCTCGAGCGAGAATGACGTCGACTTAAACTTTCTATCGTACACCACGCACATCAAAAGGGAGCCCTTGGTACCCTTTTGTCAGTGAAAACGCTAGCTTGATAAAGATGTCCCGTACCGATCTGTACCGTACGACTCAGTAGAAACGGGCCATAACTTGTCTAATTCAGTGGTTCCCAAAGTGGGGGTCGAGACCCCCCTGTGGGTCATGGAACAATGACAGGGGGCTGCTCTGTGATTTTCAAAAGTTAAATAAATTTTATTAAACTATTATAATTACCATATTTTGACCACAACCCACACAAGATAATAGAAAGATAATAGTAAAAACAACGATATGCAAATGAAATGCCATCAGCCTTTAAATAATTCTTGTTCATAGGATTGGTGTGTTTACGTTAGATTAACAACACAGCAATAGTGTGAGCTGCAGATTGATTTTATAGCACCAGGTTAAACTTTCTGACACTTTTATAGCAATCAAATACATTACAAATTATAATACAGGCCACAACTGAACATTGAGGGTGACCTCTGCTTGGTCGTCTCCAAAATTAAACCAAAAACAGACTTGTGCTCAAAACATTGTGTCCAACAGTCTTTTTAGGTGAGATTAATATTAAATTAAACAAATTAATAAATGACTATAAAGATTATATGGTGGTTAGACTGGTTTTTGTGTTGTCTATATGCTTGTGTTTATGTAGTCCTATTGTTGTGTGCAATGTTTTGATATTGATAACCAGCTCTGAGGAATTTGGGAGTCGTAAGTCACTGGCATTGTTATTTTAGGGGTCATGGGCTGAAAAGTTTGGTAACCCCTGGCCTAGTTAACCTATCATTCATTCATTCATTTTCTTTTTGGCTCAGTCCTTTTGTTAATCTGAAGTCGGCACAGCGGAATGAACCGCCAACTTATCCAGCATATATTTTACGCAGCGGATGCCCTTTCAGCTGCAACCCATCACTTGGAAAGGCCTAGTTAACCTAATTAACCTAGTTAAACCTTTAAATGTCACTTACTAGTGTCTTGAAAAATATCTAGTCAAATATTATGTGCCGTCATCATGGCAGAGATAAAATAAATCAGCTAATTATTAATAATTCAGGAGAGCTAATAATTCTGACTTGAACTGTATGTGTTCACATTAGCAGTGTGCTTATATATCTCACACTACTGACTTAGCATAACTGTGGCTCTTTAAGTGTTTGTGTGTGTGTGTTTAGAAAGCTGAAGCTGTTCTTGAGTGTGTTTGGGGTGTAAGAAGTGTGTCAGCATTTGTGTGTGTTCCAGAAGAGGCCGGTGTGTGCATGACGAATTATGTTTGGTGGCTCTGAGAGATCTCCCAGCGCCTCTCCCTCTGTAAATAAACACAGGCCATCCCGAAAAACAACCCAGAGCGTGTGGGTCAAGGGCGGCGCTTCAACCTCCACCACCATCCCCTCTCCTGTGCTGTGTATAAGGTTGTTTTTCTAGCCCATTTGGGTGATATTGGGGATACAAAACCAGGACACGCTCTTCCTCTCCCCCCACCACATTACATGACAACCTCATTATATAATTCTGAGTGTGCCTCACCTAGGTGAGTGGGCTTGATAAACCACCTGTAGATAACACACTCTTTGATCTCTCTGATGCACCAGTTTTGTACATTTACACCAGACACTTTCAACAATTCCTCCATGTCACATTTATGAAATGTGCCTCACACAGGTTAGTGGGCTTGACAAACCACCTGTAGAAACCTCTCTTGTATCAATCTGACCAGTTTTGCACCAGACACTTTCTAACAGTCATGCTATACAGTGGTCACTCGTTAATCGCGGGAGTTACGCTCTAAAAATAACCCACAATAGGTGAAATCCGTTAAGTTTAGCATTATTTTTTTACCATTATTACAGATTTAAGGCTGTAAAACCCCCTTACTACACACTTTATACACTTTTCTCAGACATGCATTAACATTTACTCACTTTTCTCTCTTGTTTAAACTCTCTCAAAGTTTAAACGTTTGTAAAGAAATAAGTCCAGTGTTAAAGACTGAAAAATGTGCCTAACCAGACCTTGCTGGCATTAAATGGGTTTGGTTCTGCGTGAAAAGCACTCGTCGATGGCCTGGAAAAAATCCTTGAATCCTTATGATAGTTTTATTGCAGACATATTGCAGTCTTATTGCAGTTTCAACCCTTTTTGCATCCTTGTTGAACCTTATTACTGCTGTCGTCTTTATATTATTTTCTTTTTGTAACGAACCGAATGTTCATTTACACTCACCGGCCACTTTATTAGGTACACCTTGGTTGGAACTCTTTACCTTAATCCTTCGTGGCGTGGATTCAATGAGATACTGGAAATATTCCTCAGAGATTTTGCTCCATATTGACATGATAGCATCACGCAGTTGCTGCAGATTTGTCGGCTACACATACATGATGTGAATCTCCCATTCCACCACATCCCAAAGGTGCTCTATTGGATTGAGATCTTGTGACTGTGGAGGCCATTTGAGTACAGTGAACTCATTGTCATGTTCAAGAAACCTGAGATTCGTGCTTTATGACATGCTGCGTTATCCTGCTGGAAGTAGCCATCAGTAGATGGAGACACTGTGCTCATAAAGGGATGGACATGGTCAGCAACAATACTCAGGTAGTTTGTGGCGTTGACACGATGCTAAATTGGTACTAATGGGCTCAAAGTGTGCCAAGAAAATATCCCCCACACCATTACACCACCACCACCAGCCTGAACTATTGATACAAGGCATTTGCGCCCACAGAACTGCCGCTCACTGGATATTTCCTCTTCTTCAGACCATTCTCTGTAAACCCTAGAGATGGTTGTGCGTGAAAATCCCAGTAGATCAGCAGTTTCTGAAATACTCAGACCAGCCTGTCTGGCACCAACAACCATGCCACTTTCAAAGTCACTTGAATCCCCTTTCTTCCCCATTCTGATGCTCAGTTTGAACTGCAGCAGATCGTCTTGACCATGTCTACATGCCTAAATGCATTGAGTTGCTGCCATGTGATTGGCTGATTAGAAATTTGCATTAATGAGCAGTTAGACAGGTGTAATAGTGGCCAGAGAGTGTATTCCGTAATGGCGCTAAAGTCAAAATGCACAAAAAAAGTCCACAAAACTGTGAGCCTGTAAAAGATTAACTGCATTAAAGCGAGGGACCACTGTACTGCAAAAAAGCAAACAAACAAAAACATTGTGCATTTCTGAAGTGTGCCTCACATAGGTGAGTGGGCTTGACAAACCACCTGTAGAAAACACACTCTTTCATCTCGCTGACACTTTAACCAAATCTTGTATTTTCTTACAATCACTCCATATCTCTAAAAACATGATGGTCATATTCCTTAGCAGGCGATTCTTTAGCAGAATGAGCTGCTAGATGGACCAAACATTTGCAGTTTAGTCAGAGTCCTGGCTGCGTGAGATTATCCGCTGGCTGTTTATTTCTAAGGTTGACTCTTTTTGCACATTTCTACAGGTCCGTGAGTGTGAGCTGTTGATATAATGAAAGAGTTGGAACCGAGCATTAGGAGTGGAACTGAGTGCAGATTTACCGCTTGTGTGTTTATATAGAACAACATCCTGATCACAAAACGCTCCTCACAGCCGCCCTGAGAGATTTGGTTTTGGTCCACCAAACAACTCTCGGTGAGATTCTCTAGTGGGGTTATTGTCAAAAAAAAAAAAAAAGAAGGGGACTCTGTACTTACGCAAGACCTGGACGTTCTTCTGCTTCTGCTAGGGAGTTAGCGACAGCCAAACTGCATTGCGTAACAGGGAAAGAGTGTAAGGGAGAGAGGCAGAAAGAGTTTGAGTAAAGGATGAGAGAGAGCGAGATTGTGAAAGAATAACAACTGCTCTTCCAGCACTTTTATACTGTTTACAGGCAGAGTGCAGGTCTCATGTAATACAATACTCTAACACGAGCACAGCGTAGTGTGGGAATGAAATCTGGAGCCCATCGATGTGTCCAGAGCCTCCGTACGAGCCAGAAAAGAAAGATCAAGATGCTTGGGGAGGTTAGAAACAGTTACATCTCCATACTGATCTCCCCAAGACAAATCTTTATATATATATATATATATATATATTTATATATATCAAATATTTACCAAAGATTTTTCAAATTTTCACAGTATTTCCTGTAATATTTTTTCTTCTGGAGAAAGTCTTGTTTGTTTTTATTTCAGCTAGAATAAAAGCAGTTTTTAATTTTTTAAAACAATTTTAAGGTCAATATTATTAGCCCCCTTAAGCAATGTTTATTTTGGGTTATCTACAGAACAAACCATCGTTATACAATAACTTAATTACCCTAACCTGCCTAGTTAGCCTAATTAACCAAGTTAAGGCTTTGAATGTCACTTTAAGCTGTATAGAAGTGTCTTTAAAAATATCTAGTCTAATATTATTTACTGTCATCATGACAAAGATCAAATAAATCAGTTATTAGAGATGAGTTATTAAAACTATTATGATTAGATATGTGTAGAAAATATCTTCTCTCCGGTAAACAGAAATTGGGAAACAAATAAACGGGGGCTAATAATTCTGACGTCAACTGTGTATATGTATATATATATATATATATATATATATATATATATATATATATATATATATATATATATATATATATATATATATATATATATATATATATTATTATTATTATTATTATTATTATTATTATTATTAATAATTATTAATTATTAATTTTTCCAAATAGAGATATTCAAGTCATTTGGCGAAATTGTATTCATACTGAACTATACAGTGTGGAAATTAAGTATTGAACACGTCACCATTTTTCTCAGAAAACTATATTTCTAAAGGTGCCGTCGACTTGAAAATTTCACCAGGTGTTGATAACCACCATAGAATCCATATATACAACAAAAACAATATTAGTTTACAAATGAAGTTCTGTGTAATAAAATTAAACTAAATAAAATGAAAAGAAAGAGGAGTTTTTAAGTTGCCATCATCAAAAAAGTTGTTAAAAGCAGTTTTACATTTTTAAAAACCATTTTAAGGTCAATAATATTAGCCCCCTTTAAGCAATGTTTGTTTTGGGTTATCTACAGAACACTGTTATACAATAACTTAATTACCCTAACCTGCCTAGTTAACCTATTTAACCTAGTTAAGCCTTTAAATGTCACTTTAAACTGTATAGAAGTGTCTTGAGGAATATTATTTACTGTCATCATGGCAAAGATAAAATAAATCAGTTATTAGAGATGAGTTATTAAAACTATTATGATTAGAAATGTGTTGAAAAAATCTGCTCTCCGGTAAACAGAAACTGTGTGTGTGTGTGTGTGTGTGTATATATATATATATATATATATATATATATATATATATATATATATATATATATATATATATATATATAAATATAATTATTATTATTATTATGAATAATTATTTCTAAATAGAGCTATTCAAGTCAATTGGGGAAGTTGTATTCATATTGCAATATACTATGAGGGAATTAAGTATTGAACATGTCACCATTTTTATCAAAGAACTATATTTCTAAAGGTGCCCTTGACTTGAAATTTTCACCGAACGTTGATAACCACCATAGAATCCATATATACAACGAAAACAGTTTACAAATGAAGTTATGTGTAATAAAATTTACTAAATAAAATGAAAAGAAAGAGGAGTTTTTAAGTTGCCATCATCAAAAAAGTTGTTATTACAAACTTGTATAATCTCAGAATAGCAAAGTATCGCAATATTATATTTCTTCCAACATCACGCAGCTCTAGCTGAACGCTTCAAAAATGTGCAACACATATTCAACTGAACGAGTGTATCTATGTTCCTCCAGCTCTTTGTCAGTCATTATTGTGTGTGTTGGACTGGTGTTCAGAAGGAGTCCAACCAGCGGCCTTCAAAAGTATGGAGTATTTTTAGTTCCCAGGGATTATGAACGGAGTTGTTTTCAATTTTCTATTGGCAGGTGAGCGTCAGGGCTGAGGGAAGATCTCACATTCCCTCTCTTCATTTCTCTGTTTTTCCTCTCACCTCCCACTCTTTCATTTCTTTCCCAGCATTCCCTTCTCTTCCCACTCTCCCTCCTCTGCCCTCGCTGCTCGATCTGGCTCCCGTTCGGCCGCTCAAGGTCTCGACTCTCAGCAGTTTTTCTGGAAGCCACTTTTGGCTGCTGCTTTCACACGCTCAAGAGTTTCAGATAGGAAAAACAGTGTTTACTAACAGGTGCGACTCTCCAAATGTAGTGTAGATCTGCATAGGCCTGTCACAATAACCAACGTATCGATTATTGCACACATATGCAATATACAGGGAAATTAATATACAATGAAGGATGTTACATACGATACAATATGATACAAGTTGGATATGATGAGACAGGTTGCTTTTAAAATCCTCACACAGTCACAGGCCATACATATAGTCCATACTCAACATTGTATATCCGGCGATTTGACAATATCGAATGATCACATTGCGATATCGATGCTGAAATGATATATTGTGCAGCCCAATCTCACTGCCGACCTCATCACATTTTGGACCCCAAAATGATGCAGTGTGCTCTGTTTCTTTAAATGAGAAACCTTTGGCTTCGATATGCTGAAAAACGCTGGCAATTTTATTTATTGCAATATACAGTGAAACTGAAACGCCTGGTTTAAGACAACAATAATTTATTAGTAAGGAGTAGGGCCTTTTTTTGTAGCCAATACAGCGACAGTTGGTCTTGGGAATGACAGATACGAGTCCTGCACAGTGGCCAGAAGGATTTTGAGCCATTCTTATTGCAGAATAGTGTTCAGGTCTCTACGTGATGCTGGTGAAGGAAAACTTTTCCTTCGATCCTCCAAAACACCCCAAAGTGCTCAATAATGTGTACATCTGGTGACTGTGCAGGCCATGAGAGATGTTTAACTTTACTTTCATGTTCATTAAACCAAGTCACCAGTCTTGCGGTGTGTATTGGTGCATAATCATCCTTATACATGACACTGCCTTTAGGATGCAATGTTTGACCTATTAGGTCCACATGGTAATCGTCAGGAGTTGGGTCGGTAGTCCTTGGCAGTGACCCAGTGCCCATCTAGCAGAATTGTTTGACCTATAATGCCATGGTATTGCAGCGCAAACCATCAGTGCTTCAGTCTGGGAGGGAGATGCTTCTTTGGGGCTTCTCCACACCGTAACTCTCCCAGATGTGAGAAAGACAGTGAAGGTGGACTCATCAGAGAACTAAACATGTTTCACATCGTCCACAGTCTTAAGATTTTCACTGCTGGCACCATTGAAATTGACGTTGAAACCAGTGACCAAAGGTTTGGTTATAGCTGTCCAACCATGTATATTGACCCTGTGGAGCTCCCGACGAGCAGTTTTGGTGGAAACAGGAGAGTTGAGGAGCACATTTAGTTCTGCAGTGAGCTGGTCAGCTGTGCTTCTATGTTTTTGGGATGTTTTATTTACTTGTTTAGGATATACCTTTTCACATTCTGATGCGCTGGCAGATTATTTTGCTTGTTTTAAGGAAAAACGATATGTTTTTGTTTGTTTTAAGGGTGTTTCACATCTGTGGTTCAGTTCATTTGGTCCAGACCAAGGGAAACAAAGGATACATTGAAGCATTTTTCTGCCGTATTGGGTCCTTTTCACACCACACTGACTGCTTTGGTCCGAACCAGTTGAAAAGAACCAAAATGCAGTCATGTGACACAATCCACATCAC
>NC_079450.1:54779034-54786534 GCF_903798145.1 Danio aesculapii | reverse complement strand
TGGCACCACATGTGGCTTCAATCAAACAGTGACATTAAGGGGCTTATTTATAGGGATATATTCGTTTTCTCGGCTTTTACAAGCAGTGAATTATGAGGAAAATATTCAAACGTTTGTTCACATTCGAGCGGCTCGATCCTGATTTATGAGTCCGAGAAAATTGCCGGATGCAACCGTTCGCAACCTCCGAGTCACTTTTACCATTTGGAAATGGAAACAGAGAGCAAATGCTGGTAGCTACAACTCCGGGAAGGAGAGCGGAGGGAAAGTATTTGACCTACTTTTTGGAGCGTTTCTCACTTCTGTAAAACGTGCTCTCGGATTCCCCCGCTCTCTCAGCGGGACGTCCTGTACTGTGAGGGTCAGAGAGAGAGATATATGGTGGATGACATCGAAATGCAGCAGCTGATCAACACTAGATCATGTTGCTTTTTTAATCATCAGCTACTTATTTCAGTCGCTAGTTTTTAGGGTGACACTTTAAAATTAATGCACCATTAGTTAATGTCAGTTAGGAGTCAGAATTACCCCCCACCCCCTGTATATTTCCCCCCGATATTTCTTTAACTGAGAGTAGATTTTTTTTCCCAACACATTTCTAAGTATAATGGTTTGTTCTTCAGGTAATAGAAAAACAAACATTGTTTAAGGGGGGCTAATAATAAAGACTTTTATTATTTAAAATTAATTAAAATTTAAACAAATAAGGCTTTCTCCAGAAGATGAAATATTATTGGAAGTGCTGTGAAAAATGTCTTGCTCTGCTTAACATCATTTTATGAATAAAAATTCACAGGAGGGCGAATAACAATATTAATAATTTAATTAAAGGGGTGGTCCAGAGTGTATTTTTTAGCCTTGGTTGTGTTTATAAGATGCAAATCAATGTGTGCTCATGCTTCACGTGAAGAAAATCCCGTTATTTTTACTCGTATATCTTACTTTGATTATATACAGCTACTCAGCTAACATAAACGACTGTCATATTTCCTAGTTCCTCTGTTAGCCCGCCCTCAAGAGGCTCTGATTGGTCAGCTAACATAATGTGCTGTGATTCTCAGATCAACGTCACTCCCCTACAAGCGCATGCTTTTGCACTGTGTACACAGTCCAGTCAGAGGCTCAGAGTTAGAAGCTTAGCTACCTGAATCAGACAAAAATGAAGAGCACACAGCTCACGCCTGCTCTTTAAAATAAAATCTGAGTGTCTTTCACATATATTCGGAATAAGCATGTGTAAGTACTATAAAAGGTTCACATATCTTTTTGTTAATTTGTTATTTGAGATGTAGAACGCAGGAAAAGCAGCCAGATAAATATGATATGAGTTTGTAGCTAAATTGTTAGCTGTGCCAAACAGCATTTCCCGTTGTTTACATCCTTGTATACGTCCTCACTATAATATACCGTTAACGCTAGAAACTGTGCCTGTAGCCAATATTAACAAATTAAAAACACTTACAGGTTGTGGCTCACAATCCACAGCTTCATCTGTTCAAGGAGTTTTTAGCTGAATCCAGCACTGAACTGAGAGAGATTCTGGAAGCTGTCCTTTGTCAAATGCTAGCTATATCTTTTTATAATTCCCTGGAACATAATTATAATTAAACTGTAAGCACTTCTCTCTTTGTGTCGTGTCCTTTGGAAGCCCAAATAGAGAAACAGAAGAAGCTCTGTGGAAATAGCAGCGTTTGGACGCCATTTTAGCTTCCTCTGCTATAACATTACAGCGCCTCTGGCCACGCCCCTTCGCATAACCTATAGTGTGGAGTTTCAGTCATCCTTTGAAAGAGTTCCTCCAGCAGAGTTATGTATTGTGCTTTGTTTACAAGACATGATGACTTTTGGAAGTCCACACACATTGGGTTATTTTCTCCGCTACTACAACACGGCCTCTCTGTGTACGTGAGTGTGGTTGTGATGTGTTTTTTCAGACCGCAGCGGCTCCACATGTGACTAATCATTTTTATGTCATGTTAGTATAAATCAGCGGTTGCAGCTACTGGATCTGTGTAAACCAGCGGTCTGAGGGTGTCAGAGATTAGCCCTGTGTGTGTGTGTGGGTGTGTGTGTGTGTGAACTGTGTGTTTTCCAGTGAACCCTGCTCAAAGCAGCCAGTGTTTTACACCCACAGCACAGCTTTTCATAGAGTTGAGATGTAAACACAGACGGCATTTCAGAGGAAGGACTAGTTTTAGTCATTCTGTCCAGTTGATCAAATGAACTGTTTGCTTTATTACACTGAAAGGGTTAGTTCACCTAAAAATGAAAGTTCTGTTATTGATTACTCATCCTCATATCTCTAATTCTAACTCTATTTCTAGTAGAAGATTGGAGAACTATTTCCTGGTCTGATGAGTCTTCGTTTCTGCTGCAACATTCGGATGGTCGGGTCAGAATTTGGCATCACCAACATAAAAGTATGAATCCATCCTGCCTTGCATCAACAGTTCAGGCTGGTGGTGGTGGTGTAATGGTGTGGGGGAGATTTTCTTGGCACACTTTGAGCTCATTAGTACCAACTGAGCATCGTGTCAACGCCACAGCCCACCTGAGTATTGTTGCTGACCATCTCCATCCCTTCATGACCACAGTGTCTTTATCTTCTGATGGCTACTTCCAGCAGGATAACGCAGCATGTCATAAAGCGTGAATCATCTCAGGTTTCTTGAACATGACAATGAGTTCACTGTACTTAAATGGCCTCCACAGTCACCAGAGCTCAATCCAATAGAGCACCTTTGGGGTATGGTGGAACGGGAGATTGGCATCTTGCATGTGCAGCTGACAAATCTGCAGCAACTGCGTGATGCTATCATGTCAATATGGAGCAGAATCTCTGAGGAATATTTCCAGTGCCTTGTTGAATCTGACACGAAGGATTAAGGCAGTTCTGAAGGCAAAATGGGGTCCAACCCGCTACTAGTAAGGTGTACCTAATAAAGTGGCCAGTGAGTGTATAGTCAATAAAACTATAAAGGTAGCCGTTGTCATTCTTAACTAAAGCATCGTAGAGCATAAATAGAATTAAATACAACATTGCTACAAAAAATTAAAGATCCAATCGCTGGCTCTTTAGTATTTCCATACACTTAAATCTGCATTCTGATTGGCACAATTTGCTTGGCAGAAATATAGTTTACCATGTAAAAAAAGCTTCTTACAACAAAATGCTGCAAGTGACCAATCAGAGTGAAGTGAAGCCCTGCAATAAAGTCATTGCTCTTGAATTTTCCTTCAAAGCCCTGATTGTTCTCACAGTCTCTGCAGCAGCCAAATGTTTTCTTCTGTCCGTCTCATGTGGACGGACGTCCTGCTTGCGTGGGCTTATTAAACAAACCGTTGAGGCTCGGTAATCCCTGGCTTCTGTGTTTAGTGCTTCAAGCCTCATCATACACCATCTGAGTGTCACACACACGTGGTTTCTTTCCATATTACTGCAGAGCACGCAAAGATCATGGTCACAGTCGCACGTAAACTGTGGTGGGTTTCCCACTCCAATCACAGCCACAAATGATTTCATGCAAACGGAGTATAAAACCCATAGTGAAGAAGAGATTTTGCATGCAGTGATATTTTTATGTGCAGTGCGGGTGGCGCAGTGGGTAGCACGATCGCCTCACAGCAAGAAGGTCGCTGGTTCGAGCCCCTGTAGCGTTTCTGTGTGGAGTTTTCATGGGTGAATTGAATAAGCTAAATTGGGCGTAGTGTGGGAATGCAGAGTGTATGGGTGTTTCCCAGTGATGGGTTGCGGCTAAAAGGGCATCCGCTGCGTAAAACATATGCTGGATAAGTTAGCGGTTGATTCCGCTGTGGTGACCCCAGATTAATAAAAGGACTAAGCTGAAAAGAAATGAATATTACATTGCTACATACACAGGGCAGCAGCTGTAATCTTACAGCAAGAAGGTCGCCGGTTTCAGTCTGTGTTGAGTTTGCATGTTCTCCCCGTGTTGATGTGGGTTCCAACCGGGTGCTTCAGTTTCCCCCACAATACAAACACATGCGCTATAGGGGAAATGATTAACTAAATTGGTCGTAGTGTATGAGTGTGTGCGAATGTGAGAGTGTATGGGTGTTTTCCAGTACTGGGTTGCGGTTGGAAGGGCATCCACTGTATAAAACATATGCCGGAATAGTTGGCGATTCATTCTGCTGTGGTGATAAATAAGGTGAAGATGAAGGAAAATGAATGAATCAATGCTATATGCAAAATTTCTAAATCCCCGGTAGCCTTTCGGGCAGGTACTCGGCAGTTTTTGGCAGCCCAAAATAAATTCAAGTGGCTCGAATAGAAAAGAGATTATTTTATAAATAAAAACAAATACATTTACTAAATAAAAAAAAAAAAAAAAAAAAATATATATATATATATATATATATATATATATATATATATATATATATATATATATATATATATATATGTAATGGCAGTCCTTCATTATTATTCTACATATATATTTTTGACGAACCACATTTGAATTATTTATTTATTTATTTAATTTTCTAAAAAATTTTAAGGTACTGAAATAGGCTATATATGTTATTTGTGTATTTTACATATATTATACATCAGAATTATTAGCCTCCCTTTTTATTTTTTCCCCCAATTTCTGTTTAATAGAGAGATTTTTTTCAACACATTTCAGTTTTTATTCCAGCCAAAATAAAACAAATAAGACTTTCTCCAGAAGAAAAAATATTATCAGAGATACTGTGAAAATTTCCTTGCTCTGTTAAACATCATTTGGGAAATATTTAAAAAAAAGAAAAATAATTTAAAGGGGGGGCTAATAATTCTGACTTCAACTGTATATGCCAGGTTGCCAACACTACAACACAAGTGATTTAAAATTGTACACGGTGTTATTCTGTACTCACATTTGCAGATTCAAGTCAGCAATAAAATAGTTCATCAAAATTACACCGCACTGTAGTTAGCAATGTTCACTTTTTGACTTATGTACATTACACGCAATAAAAAAATAGTTGACAATTTATTCCACGCCCAGCTGATAAAAACTGGCTTACAACCTGGTGCAAATGATGGTTTTGGTGCGTATAACTAATATTACCCTTCATGACAATTGTGAGGGGGTGAATTCTTTTATAGCTCATCCTATGTGTTTTATTAAGTCTGCATAATTAAGGGCGTGGCTACTTGAGTGACAGCTAGGTCTTGCTGGTCACCGTTGCATGATTCCGGCTGATTAGAGGCTGAACTCGGCATATACATCGTATTTTTGTTTTGTTTAATGTTTCTTTACACAGTCAGTCACCTTTTGGGATTATTTCCTACAATTATCAGATGATATGGCATTCTGTGTGCACTTAATTGTGCTCACAAACCGTTCAAGTTGCCTCCATTTCCCAGCTGAGTGAAATTCTTATAGGTGAAGTGACCAGCGAGACCTAGCTGTCGCTCAAGTGACCACGCCCTTAATTATGGAGAATTAATATAACTCAATATAAATGAAACATGTGAGTTATAAAAAAATTCACTCCTCACAGTTGTCGTGAAGGCTAATATTAGCTATATGCACCAAAACCATCTTTTGTACCAGGCTGTAAACATGTTTTGATCAGCTGTAAAACTGGCCAATTTAGCATTGCAGTCAGTGAACATCTGGAGTTACTGGAGCCAGCCCCTAAAGGCGAGTCTGTGAATTGCAGTTTCAGTTACTTCAGTATTGGCTTCACGAGGGAGAGTGGGATGTTGCCGCTTGACCCCAACCCTAATCCCAACATCATAGTAACCTGTTGTGTTTTATTAACGTCTACACCTACCCCAAACCTAAACCTACCCCATACAGTAATCAAAAACATTCGTTAATGATGCCATATTTCTGTGCTTATTCTCAGTAACTGCAACCGTAACACTCCTAGCCATAATAAACATACTAATGGTGAAAATCCCAGATTGTGTGGCGGGGATTGTGTGTCCTGTGCAGCTGGATGTTATTGAATTGTATACTTTCTTGAAAGGATTTGCAAAAATATTGGTAAAGGCACATTTGTTTAGTGAGCCGAGCACATGTCACATAACCTCTTCGGTCTGCTGTCATATCTCTCAGATGTTCGCTTACACAGTTGTGCATGTGGCTTTGGTTGTCTTTGTTAATTCGCTGAGCTACTGTGCGGATTGTCGCTCTCATCTTGCCGCTCCACACATGGTTCTCAGCAGAGAGTGTATGTGTGTGTATGCAGCATGTCAAAGCACATGATGGTAACACATGCTTCTGAGTAGTGTGTGAATGCGGGGTTACTGGCTTCAGTCAGAACGCATATGGAGCTGGTCACAGTGTGTGTGTGTGTCCCACTGTTGTTTCCTCACACTCCTACATCACAACACATCGCGAGGACTCAAAATATACTGTTCTTACTTCGATTTTTTTGTTTTGTTTTGCTTCTAGTCCATTCATTCATTTTCTTTTCGGCTTAGTTTCTTTATTAATCTGGGGTCGCCACAGTGGAATGAACCGCTAACTTATCCAGCATATGTTTTAGGCAGCGAATGCCCTTCCAGCTGCAACCCATCACTGGGAAACACCCATACACTTCCGTTAACACTCATACACTACGGACAGTTTAGCTTACCCAATTCACCTATAGCCCATGTGTTTGGACTTGTGGGGGAAAGCAGAGCACCTGGAGGAAATCCACACCAACATGGGGAGAACATGCAAACTCCCGACAGAATCGCCAACTAGGGTGATCTATCACTTAAATTTAATTCAATTTAATTAAATCTAATTCAAATGAGCAGTTTATTAAGGCAAACATCAGTTGCTGATAGTGAGAATTGTACCTTAAAATAAACTGTGACGAACATGGGTTAGTAACATTGTCCCCTGTTTGTTTCAGATGTCATCTTATCACAACATTACTACCCATACTTTCGGAGGCTGATGTTTGACGTGAGCTCCATGGAGAAGAACGCCTCAAACCTGGTGAAGGCAGAGCTCAGGATCTTCAGGCTGCAAAACCCAAAGGCCCGTGTTTCTGAGCAGCGCATCGAGCTTTACCAGGTAAATCCAAAGTCCCTTTTAAGGAAAGTCTGTTCATTTGCTTGCCATATTGGCACAGCCCAGTTAATCCAAAGCCTTATCTAAGGGAATCTTGAAAGGTGTGTGCAGAGCCTGGCCTGTGTGTATGTAGGGGTGGGAAAAACACATAACTGATGATGATTGGTATGTGTGTGTAGGGGTAGGACAACCACATAACTGATTATGATCGGCCTGTGTGTAGGGGTGGGACAACCCCATAACTGATGATGATTGGCCTGTGTGTAGGGGTGGGACAACCCCATAACTGATGATGATTGGCCTGTGTGTAGGGGTGGGACAACCCCATAACTGATGATGATTGGCATGTGTATGTAGGGGTAGGACAATTACATAAGTGATGATGATTGGTCTGTATGTGTAGGGGTGGGACAACCACATAACTGATGATAATTGGCCTGTGTGTGTGTAGGTGTGGGACAACCACATAACT
>NC_079450.1:54766534-54774034 GCF_903798145.1 Danio aesculapii | reverse complement strand
CGTCCAATATAAACACACAGCCACGGAGGACAGAGGAATAACAGTGCACCCTGTCCAGCATCTGTTTCCGCCACCGCAGCCTCTCCAAGCATTTCCCAGACCTGGCTAATCAATCAGGGAGCTTCCAGCGGGAGGAAGGGATCCGCTGTTTTGAGGCCTGGCATATGAACGCAACATAGGCTTATTGTGGAGACGTACCCAGGTCTACGTTTCTGGAGACCATGAAATATGTACCCAGAGTAAATTCTGATTTTGCTTAGACAAAAGTCTTGTCCTTAACAGAAATAATGGACACTACTGAATATAAAGAATATAAAGAATGAATATTGTGTCTGACTCCATCATGAGCTTGGAGGACTGCATCCATACATCTCTGCAATGACTCAAGCATTCTTGCAGGACTCCCAGAGTTTATCAAGATTCTTTGGATTAATCTTCAATGCCTCCTCCTTCATCTTACCTTAATAATGTTCATATCTGGTGAGTGGGCTGGCCAATCCTGGAGCACCTTGAGCTTCTTTCCTTTTAGGAGCTTTGATGTGGAGGCTGAAGTATGAGAAGGGGCGCTATCCTGCTGGAGAATTCGCCCTCTCCTGTGGTTTGTAATAGGCAGCACAACTGTCTTAATACCTCAGCTTGATATGTCAAGCTCTAAGATCATTAGACGCTGATATTTGGTTGTTTTTAGGTTATGTTGGAAAATAACCAAAATGCAACGTCTGTCCGAAGTTGTCAGGCTGACGTTGGGTTCTGACATCAATTTCATTTCCAAACAGAATGCAATGTCCCCTGACGTTTATCATAATTTAAGATCATGGTGACGTCTAGTGGTGTCAAAATGAATTGTTTCCGCGATGCAGACACGGACAGTTTGGTGTCAGTTCAGTAATAGATTTTAACCGGTTATTGCGTACTGACCTCATTTATCTCATATGCGCTACATTGTGGTACCTTATTATGGCGAGGGAGGCAAGTGTGAATATCTAAAACACTCAAACTACTTAAAAAACGCAGAAACTCTGCACAATTTATTGCATGTGGGTTTGTTGGACAGTCTTTCACTGACACTGAAGCCCCTGTTTCACTGTTGTGGAGAAATGAAAGCTGTAAACTCCATTTCTGTCTCACTGTGGACCCTTGACCTGCTGGTGTGACGTTTCCTCTCCTCTCGGCTGTTACTCTATGATGCATCGAGATATCGAATTGAACCGAATCGATGGGATGATAATCGTAGGCAAACCGTGAAACTGCTGGGTAGATTAATTAGGTTAACTGTCTAAAAGTCATTGGACTACAGTAGTTTGTTCTGTAGCCAATCGAAATGTATATATATATATATATATATTGAACTTTATTGTTTTTAAAATATAAAACAAATGCTTTTATTTTAGCAAAGCTAAAAGGAATATGGAGAGTGAAGTGGAAATATGGCCGTGGAGTGGATAGGGTTCAAGTCCGGTGAAGAATGGTTCCAGAAACAAGGTAAAACAAAAGCAAAAAATAAATAAAATAAATAGATAACAGGCTGAAAACATGGTAAAATCAGGCAGCTTTTTTTCTAGAGTGCTTTTGAAAACACTATCGGTTGGGTTTAGGGAAGGGGTGTGAGGTTCAGTCGAGAGCAAGCTGACTGGCTGAAGTGTATATTGCGCCCTCTGATGGTTTTACGCGAGAAGAGAGCATGCAAATGACACGTATAAGAAAAATTGGAGATCATCAAAAATGTACACAGCGGATTCTGGTGGATTTGCAAAAACAAAAACTGCCAACGTCGCTCTGGGTACATACTTTGCAGTTCCCAGAAATGTAGACCTGGGTGCGTATTTGCAAAGAGCCTGGGTTGTATGAACGTTTGCTGATGTGTCTTCGTGTGTCTTCAGGTTTTAGGGCATAAAGACCTGGCGTCACCTACTCAGCGATACATCAACAGCAAAGTGGTTCGCACCCGGACGGAAGGGGAATGGCTGTCGTTTGACGTGACGGAGGCTGTCAGCGAGTGGCTGCTACACAGAGGTAAACACTGTCATATTGGGATTGAGACAATTAATACTAATAATTGGGATTGAGACAATACTCTGATTAAGACTCTGATTTTGAGTATTGTCACTGAATCATTTCATTATCAAATATTTGTGAGTTACTTTTGATTTAACATCAACACTTAATTGCTCCATATTGCAATACAATACAATCACATAATATCAACGCTCTCCCACATTTATAGCTATTAATACTGCCCTTATTTTCGTTTTTGGTATAAAATTGCAGAAGAATGATTTGACTAGAATTTACACTTTTTTTTACTATCATGCTGATAACATTTTAGTCATTCGGCAGAACTACAGTTCGATCCGCTGTGGTTAAAACCCATTCTTACATGCCGTTAATCGATATATGTACTATAAATCATATAAAGCAGGAACATGAAATCAACATTTAAAAAGCAACTCAAGTAAACACCTTAATACGTATCTTGGCTCTAAGGGTCAAACAACACAAAATAAGGTCAAGAATCTTGGTGTGACTCTGAAGTCAGATCTGAATTTCAATAGTCATGTCAAAGCAGTAACTAAATCAGCATGCTATCATCTCAAAAACATTGCAGGAATCAGATGCTTTGTTTCCAGTGAAGACTTGGAGAAACTTGTTGATGCTTTTATCAGCAGCAGAGTGGATTACTGTAATGGCCTCCTCACTGGCCTTCCTAAAAAGACAGTCCGACAGTTGCAGCTCATCCAGAACGCTGCGGCCAAAATTCTGACCAGAACTAGGAAATCAGAGCACATCACACCTGTCCTCAGGTCTTTACACTGGCTCCCAGTTACATTCAGAATAGATTTTAAAGTATTATTACTGGTCTATAAATCACTAAATGGCCTAGGACCTCAATACATTACAGATATGCTCACTGAATACAAACCTAACAGATCACTCAGATCTTTAGGATCAAATAAACTAGAAATTCCAAGAGTTCAGTCAAAGCAGGGTGAATCAGCCTTCAGCTACTAACAGCGCCCCCTGCTGCTGGAATCAGCTTCCAGAAATTATCAGATGTGCTCCAACATTAGGCACATTCAAATCAAGACTGAACACACATCTGTTTAGCTGTGCCTTTACTGAATGGGCTCTGTGCTACGTCCGACAGATCACACTATTATGTTTTATCTTCTTTTTTATTCTTTTATAACACATTTGATCAGTTTTTATGCTTATTTATTTATTTATTTTTACCATTTTTATTATTATTTTTTTCTTATACTTGTTTCTTTTATTCCTGTTTATGTAAAGCACTTTGAATTGCCACTGTGTATGAAATGTGCTATAGAAATAAACTTGCCTTGCCTAATACGTATTACTGTCTTAAATGAAGATAAATCATTTAATTACTGTTGTGCATGTAAACATAATCAGTGATTCTTACTTGCATCAAATTTAAGTTTACCATTTTTGGCTTGCACGAGAATCGCAGGAGATCGTCATCACGCATCATAGATGAGCTCATACGAGCTGGAGCGCAGCGGCTCTCCATCACAATACGAGATGAATCTGTGACGCTCGGTGACTCCTGAGGGATCATGGGAGTGATCTCAGATCTCTCGCTCCAGAGATGAGCTCATTTATCTGCTGTGGATTATCTGACCTTGCCGTGCATGAGCTGTTTTTTCATTTCTTTCACTGTCTTTCTCTCCCACCAGACAGAAACAAAGGATTCAAGATCAGCCTGCATTGTCCCTGCTGCACATTTGTGCCGTCAAATAATTACATCATCCCCAACAAGAGCGAGGAGCTGGAGACGCGCTTTGCAGGTGGCTTTGGGTGGGGGTTCGAGTCAGTTTATGTGTGTGTGTGTGTGTGTGTGTGTGTGTGTGTGTTGGAGAAAAGGAGAAGAGAAATGCATGTTTTTTGTTGCTTCACAGAGTCAGATTTGATTTATAGATATGTTTTGGGTTCATTCCGAAAGGATTGATACTGATTAAGGCCCAATCAAATCAGCTCCACAAAAGGTAAACAAAAGATTGCTGGAAAAGCCCAAAGACGGGACACGGCTACTCATTCCAGATGACGTCTGTTTGTCACACGTTACGATAATATTAAAGTCATCAAAACATTGAAATGATGCACTGAGGTGGTGAGCAAAATATGTGCAACAAATGAAAACTAGCTTGTATTTGAACTTCTGCAAAGCCTCCACCCTTTAGATTCAATCAGAGCAAGGGCGTAGGTTTGCACTTGACATTGGTGGGTGAATCAAACACGAGTATATATACACTGTAGAAATTAAATCCTTAAAATTTACGGTAAAAAAACAGCAGCTGAGGCTGCCAGTACTCTACCGTTAAAAATACAATACAAACCATAATAGTAATTTCCCTTTTTAATGGTAAATGACCCTATTTAATAATTTATAGAGGTAATATGTCTGTATTTTGAATTACCAACATCTATACGTCTTTTGTTATACAGCACAGCCATATGCAGGTGGTGACGAGGAAGTTACATAACGAACCGATGCTCATCACAAACAACTTTTCCCACAAGCAGAAAGGTGTATCAGTGTATAGAAGGTGCTCAGTGTCATTCACACAGCTACTAAACGTCAGTATGGTAACAAGCATAACATTAAAGTCAGGAAATAAACATTTTTTATCAACATTAGATGAAACATGAATCTCTAATGTACATAACTGATGGGGAAACAACAAAAAAGATCAATAGTAATGTCAACAAAAAGCATAAAAAGTGATGTGCCATGCAGGGAATTCTGGGAAAGTCAATTTACGGTTATTCGCCGTATATATTATGGAAACATACTGTTAACCAGCTTACGGATTTTTACTGTAGCATTTTACAGTTTTTTAACATTGAAATCATGGCCATTTTTACAGTGTGTGTATATATATATATATATATATATATATATATATATATATATATATATATATATATATATGTGTGTGTGTGTGTGTGTGTGTGTGTGTGTGTGTGTGCTGCTATTATTTATTTCACTGCTATTAAAATATATTAATAATTAATCCTCTCTTCATACAATTTATTAAGTTTCAGGCCCGTAGCCAAGAGGCGTTCTGGTGGTTCGAAAGACCAAAAGTTGCTTTTTTATTATTATTTTTTAATTTTTTCTGATTATTCAAATGGCTAAATTCTGACTGAGGAACACTTAATGTGCTGGCCTGTTTGTTATTTGCCTGTAGGCTTCAGTGTTTAATTTAAAACTAGTTTTAACAGATTTCTAAAATATAATAACAATAATAATAATGATAGATGATAATAAATTTGTATTTTAGAAATAAAAATCTTTTCATATTTTTTATTCAAAATTGTCATTATTTATAAAATTATGATATACAACTTACAGTTTAAAGGCACAGTTGTAAATAAACACTTAAAATAGTCAAATAGTGTGGTAAGCTGTTTGGCAAAATGGTTGGAAATATTTTTGGTACATCAGATAGTGTGGTTATGATAACCATCCGACAAGATAATCCAGCAAAATTTTGTTCTTAAAATGTCACTAATAAAAATATGCAATATTTATACCTCATTATTAAATAGAAATCAGCCAAAGAACTGCAAAAAAGGTTGTTTTTCAGAAAACAAATAGCAAAATCCGCCCCTTTCAATAAGCTGGCAACAGGCCTGATGTTAGAATAATGTTTGTTAACTGATAAAGAGAGAGTTTAATAAAGACATTTTAGCCACAGTGCAAATATAACATGTCTCATATATCAGTATTATGCCTGTACACAGGCTGTATTTATTTTTTTGACAAATTGTTTCAACTGAAATTAGACATGCTGGAGATGAGGAGAACTGCGGGATCATTTACTTTAGCTAGTTATTCTGCAGTTAGTTTTCAGAGCGTATTATACACAGACTAGCCTATATCAGTCTGCTATAACGACAGTCTGTGCATTAAAGCGAGGAAAACATGAGCATTGACGGCATTATCGTGATGGGTTTATTCAGTAGCGAACTTGCGTTTATGTGACTTACACTTTCATTGAAAAAAAAAGCTCCTTATGTCCACCTTTTTGCTGCTGCCATGCTTGTGTGTGCTGCACCCAACACACCTTACTCTTGCACGGGAAAAAACACTCCAGCATTTGGCGCTGCTCATCTGAACGCAGCCACAGCCTCTCACATGATAGCAAGGAAAGGCACAGCCAATCAAAATGCCCATATGTGTTTTGGGGGCGGGAGGAGCGAACGTGATTGAACCCTTTCTGCGTGTCTAGGTTAATGTTGACAGTGATTTTTTTTTAAAGTGGTTTAAATTAGGGTAACGCAGTGGCGCAGTAGGTAGTGCTGTCGCCTCACAGCAAGAAGGTCACTGGTTCAACCCTCAGCTAGGTCAGTTGGCATTTCTGTGTGGAGTTTGTATGTTCTCCCAGCGTTCTCGTGGGTTTCCTCCGGGTGCTCCGGTTTCCCCCACAGTCCAAAGACATGTGGTACAGGTGAATTGGGTAGGCTAAATTGTCCGTAGTGTATGAGTGTGGATGTGTTTCCCAGTGATGGGTTGCAGCTGGAAGGGCATCCGCGGCATAAAACAAATGCTGGATGAGTTGGCGGTTCATTCCGCTGTGGCGACCCCAGATTAATAAAGGGACTAAGCCGAAAAGAAAATGAATGAATGAATGGTTTAAATTATTGGTGTTGACATTTCAATGGTTGGAGGATATTGGTGGGGACACATCCCCTTTATCCACCCCAAACCTACACCCCTGAATCAGAGTCTTCTTTTAAAAGAATGCGTGAAAAGGTTTTATGTTTGCTGGACACGTTGATTCTTCTTTGTATTTGATGAATGAATGAACGAGTGAATTATATTAACCCAAAAGATTACATGACAAGAGGGTTGATAATAATTTAAGGGCACTCTTATGGCTGATTTCTACTTCTGCGTCAAGCGCATGTGTATGGTCTGGCGCAGGCTCCGCGCGGTCGCATAGCCCTCACTGTAGCTGACGCCATTTCTCAAAAAATGGAGCTACACGTCACAACGACGCATAGCACGAGCTCTTTGATTGGTCGGCTTGGTAGCTGTGCCGAGTGTGGGTGGTGCTGAGAGCCGCGAGTCCGATGAAGCGAGTGTTTACAAGTGTCGAGTCTCGTGAAGGAGCTCCAGATGGAAACTTTTGTTTTGTGTTTACCTTATTATAAAAGTTGTTGCACGTCCGCCCATTCCCACCTCAGAATGAGCGAGTTTTAGCTACTTGTACATTAAGGTAGCATTCGGAAAAAACAAAACACCAGTGAAAAAACTCGATACAGAGGAACATAGAGGCATACAGAGGTGCCTTAAATTATTTGCCAATTGTCTATGGCTCCTTTCCGTTACCATTTATTGATAGATAGCTAGATTAAAATATGTTATTAAATCAAATGAGATCTGTTATGAAGCACAAATAAACAGAACAATAGTTGACCACTGTGCTGCTGATGTTTTATGTGCACCAGCAATGCTTTCTGTATGGTTTGTTC